>NW_020174135.1:15695696-15703860 GCF_003031525.2 Neophocaena asiaeorientalis asiaeorientalis | reverse complement strand
GCTGCTGAGCCAGGAGGTGGTGTCTGGATGCACATCAAAGCCTGGGGTTCCCAGGGGTGGCAGGTGAATCCATCCCTCAGCCTGACTTTCTCAGCATCTTTCTTTTTTTAAGTCCCTGTGTTTTGCTCCTTTGAAAGAAATTCCGCATATCTTTTTTTTATGGCTATAAAATCTAATTTTCAGCAACAAATCTGGATCTCTGCAGTCTTGATGGTTGTATCCTATCTTTTCTGTTAAAGATAATTAAATTTCTTGATAAGTCAATAGCAGATGGAAAAATTGTTGTTCTCCGTTGTTGCTAATGTATGAAGAATAATTAAAACTCATAAATAACCATAAAATAATTTGCCTTCAATGATAACATCTTTAAGTATGTAGCATTTTAACAATTTAAAAGCCTCATTAGACATTCTCTTGGACACAGAGCCCATCTGCTGGGAAAGAGTTCTGAATAAATTTTACTTATCTTCCTTTTACAGTAAGACGTTATTACTCAGTGATGATATGCACAGTAACTTCATGATGGTGATGTTGTTCTATCTTTGTAATTACAGACATATCAAGTGGATCTGAAGCCCAATGGGTCAGAAATAATGGTAACAAATGAAAACAAAAGGGAATACATTGAGTACGTACACACTTACTTACAGCCTTTTCTTTTATTAAACTGAACAGCATGTTCGGTTGCCGTCCTTTGCCAGAACAGTTCGTGCAGATTATGGACACACTTTTAACAGTATGAGTTCCTTTCAGGCTTGGCCTAATAGGAAGCTGAATTATGGGATGCAAAGTTTGACTTGCGTCATGACTTTCGTGTTGCTGCCATACAGAGGAGCAGTGGGAGGAGAGAAAGGGGCCACTGTTGAGTAACTTGGCAAATACTCTGGGAGCCTGTGGGCATCTCGTCTAAAATTGAGGATTACAACAATGGAGCAGTGGGGTAAAATTGGGAACAACCGAAGAGAACATAGTCCATCTCTCTCCTGACCTCTTTTCCATAATGAAAATGTAGGAGAAGAGTTAAAATGGATATGGAGAATTCAGCACATGGACACATGAAGAATTGTTCCTGCTGTTTGTAATTTTCTTAATCTCAGCGTCCTTTGGTGGGACAAAATGTTGAGCCCCTTGGAAATCTAGCTGTTGGGTAACCCTAGGGGTCTGTACTGGGCAGAAGGTACAGTTGGACAGCTTACATTTTCTCCTTTGGTGTATACGTATGCCTCGAGCTCACCGTTCTGGTATCTTCCAAGGATTGCCAGGTTGCCCTTGCTAGCCCTCAAACAGGATCGAGGTCAGCGTTAACGGTGGTTGGCTCCCGGATCCTAGTTTCTGCTCATCTAGTGGGTTACAGCCATAGCCTGGGCTCCTTGTTTGCATTCAGAACTCCATTTCAACAAGCCGGGTTCCGTCCACCTACTCTCCCCTCTAATCAGGAAGAATTGGAGAGTGCTGGCATCTCTACTTAGAGACCCCGACAAAGCGTGGACTTCTCCACTTGCAAGTTGAAAGCTTGCTACACTTAATCAAAAACTAGAAGTAAGATACTACATTTCTTGCCTGTTCACCTCAATTGGCGCTTGTGCTGAGCTTGGACAGTCTCAGCAAGCAGACAACGTCCTGACGGGCACCGTTGTCTTCATTCAGAAAGTGTAGACTTCGAATAGATTTTTAACAACACCCCAGGGTGACTGGGTTTGAAAGACTGAGTATTTGCACCTTGTGATACATGTTGTACGTCGTTCTTTGCAGTTAATTCTTTTAGGTTTCAAATTGCGGGGCGCCTCCACTAGCTTCACTGCAAAAAGGAGGATAGAAATCCCTGGCTGCTCCCTGCCACCTGTATCCTCTGGTGCAAGTAGGCTGTCGGGCTGGTGATTGCAGCACAGCCAGTAAAACCTGATATCCTGAGCAGTGAGTGGGCAGCAGGCTGGTCCTCGAGGGCCGTTGCCATGGTGCCACCTCGTATGTGAGAGCCCTTCACGACGGGGTCCTTGTGCTATTTCGTGACAGAATGCCTTAGGTGGAATCCAAAGTGGATTCACCTGGCAGTAAATTCTGCTGTACACTAAATGTTGTCACGGGGAATGTGGTTTCAGTGGCTGTCTGTGACTCAGAGGTTTTACCGTTAATCCTCCAAGTGTTGGTATAAGAGTATTCGTGGTAACGTACTGATAAATTATATGTCATCCTTGAAAATCAGTACGTTGAATACTAGAATGAATTATCATATGATAAAATACGTTGTAGTGGGTATTCCCCTTAAAAATATGTACATGTTTGTACATAAATGTGGGTGTGTACATATGTGTGTGTGTGTGCACGCATTATGCCCATATACATATGTGTTCAAACCCCATTTTCCCTTTTTCTCCAAACAGTCACGTTTATAAAGCAGCTTTGAAAAACGAAGCCTCGATCTGGGGGGAAAAAAGAAATCAGTCTTTCTTCTGAAATCCTCAGTGAGATTTTAGGTTCCACATGTGCTCATTATTCTCGAAAGAGTCCATGAACGAGCAGCGTGTACCACAGCATATACCCTCCTTCTCCTTGGCCGCCGTCGGGCTTTTCTCCCCGCCCCGCTTAACGAGAAGCAGTCGCGGCTGGGGGGAAAGAACTGCACACCAGTGATGAGCAACATGGTTAAGGGCTGTCCGTTTTCCTCCCACAGCCTAGTCATCCAGTGGAGATTCGTGAACAGGGTCCAAAAGCAAATGAACGCCTTCTTGGAGGTAAGTCGTGTTCTCCGGGAGTCTTGCCTGTGCCTTTAGGTTGAAAGAGGACGGGTCTCCTCCTTGGGGGGCAGGGAGGGTATTAGACACGATCACACCCCCAGAGACAGGCATGGGTGTGGGACCCAGGGCAGGGACGTCAGGCCTGCGCTGCCACCTTTTCGTCTGTTTTTTTTTGGTCAGTGTTTTCCGGCTTTGCTGCTCTTCTGTTTTAATTTGCCTTAACTGTTTTTAAAGAGAAATCTTTACAGACTTGACCCAGAAGGGCAGGTTCCCCCACAGAGGCTAGAACCATCATCCTGCAGCTTTTGGTGGTCCCCGGGGAAGGCTGGGAGCATCTCTGCCTTTTGCTGCAGTGACGGGTTCTAAGAAATGCGAGGACTCGGGACAGTTTCCAGTCATGCCATCCCTCCGTGATAATGCCTTCCGCCTCATTGGTTGAACTTCTTTTTCTTTTTTCTTTTTTTTTAATCCCCTGCCCTTTCCTCGTGGCTGTCTGAATAATTCCTCACCTTATTAAAGTGTGAAGTGGTTACTTCTCAGACCCAAGTATTTAATGTCAGTGATACTCCCAGGCCCCTGAGGAGGGAGGCCCCTCGCAGACAATAGGGGCTTCCTCGTTTTAAAAACCGGCTCCCTTTGACCCAAAGCGCAATTCCTTTTTAAATCCTGATAATGGATATTAGTTACTTAAAGCGAACAAGTCCCAGCTGCACATTACAAGAACCGATCGATGCAGGGCTCTCGCTGGGCGATGCTCTCTTAAGTTCACCCCAGTTCAGTTACCTGCTCGTGGTGAATATAGCGCCAGCCCAGGCAGAACACTCAGAAAAACTCCAGGACTTAGGGTGAAACGTGTGAGTTAGAGGCGCCAGAGAACAGCAGGGTTCATGCTGTATTTACACGAGAAACCTACCTGGCCCTATCCCAGGTGATCACACTTTCAGAAACTGGCCACACGCGAGGCCCAGCGACACGGAGCGTCCGTCCTAGGTCACTGCGCTAGTCAGTGGTGCCTAGCCTGGGGACCGGGGCAGGCTGTCTGTGCTCCCTGGCTCCTTTCCACCCATCATACCGCCTCCTCTCGAATTTCATCTTTGCCTTATTTTTAAATGGTCCGCTTGCACGTCTGTGGCCTGTGCCTTTGAGAACACCCTGACTCACAGCAACGTGTCATAAGTGGCTTTTGGAATCCGCCTGCCTGCAGCAACCCATATTTTTATAACATTTCAAAAATTACTCAAGTACCTGGATCTTCTGGAGTCTACTGCGTTTTAAACTTTCATTTTGTGACTCTGCTGTTTTTATCTGAACTAAAATTACTGAATACTGTCATATAAATCATCAGTGAACGGTGTATTTTTCCTGGCTAACCAAAATAAGCTTGTTTATCCTGTAAAATTTGTCTCTTTCGAGGAAAAAGGTGTTGAGCGTGCTTTTCTTTTTTTCTTTCAGGGATTCACGGAACTGCTTCCTATTGATTTGATTAAAATTTTTGATGAAAATGAACTGGAGGTTTGTAAACATTTTCTGTAAAGGAGATTTTTTAAAAGTATCTCATTACTTCCCAACTTGGTATTTTAGTATTCTCTGATCCATAATGTCCTAGCAAGTAAGCTTAGGTGAATTCTCCTGCGGGTCTCTTAGGGGCTTGCTCGTTTGCCGATCAGGGACCAGGGGATAGCAGAAATAGTCACCTGTAGCTTCCTTGCCCGGGAGAGGGCAGATCAGGGACGCAGCAGACAGGGGGAGGCTCGCTGAGCTGGGTTCACAGCCTGGAGCTGGGGTGGCAGCACCCTGCTCCCAGGGTGGGGCTGGCTGAGGACCCCGGTCCTCCACGCACCCACCGTGGCAGCCGAGTGGGGACTCGGCCAGGGGGTGGGCGACCCCGAGGGGCTGTAGAGCAGGGGGCTCCGTGAAATCGAAGTGGAAGACCCTGAACTCCGTGCTGTGGAGTGAAAGCCCGGCAGAGGCAAGAAGGTAGTGGCAGGAGGTGGTTTCATGGTAGCTGGTGCCAGCTTCTTTGTGTCGGTGTGGATGAGAACTTGGAACCTGAAAAGCAAAGGAGTCTCTCCGCCTTATGTTGAGAGAAACAGGAGGAGGAAGGCTTTGTCTGCTGAGAGGCTGTTGACAGGACTCCGGCCATTTGTCCAGTGACGTGTCTCCCGTAGACTGGCTTTTGTTCTTTTACCTTAAAATGGAAACATCCAGATAGACGATGTCACAGACATCACGTAGAGGAAGCCCTTTGTTTGGCAGGTGGGGCGACTGAGGCAGGGAGAGGTTAATGACCTCACAGGGTCTCGTCACAGTCAGGCCCATGAACCCGGTTTTCAGGCCTCTGGATTCGTTCTTTTTCCACTGTACGCTGGCAACTCTGCGGGAGTACCATTCCTTCGTTAGGAGGGTTAGGTGATAAGAAAAGTGGACCCAAAGTGACTGGTGAGTCAGAGCTGCGATTATAGCGCTAGGACAGGTCTGCAGCCGTGGGCCACCAGGCAGGTGAGGTGGTTGCCCTCACCTGGTGGATCGGTCCGGGAAGATGAGTTCTTGCTGTCATAAAGCACTAATTCTACTGTGGGTGGGGAGGTTATTTTCAACTGTTGAGACAGATAACCTCTCAGAAGAGGAAACAGCCAGGGTAACGAAAGAGCAGATGTAAATGGAGCGTAAGAAAATCCACGAGCACCGAGCTGCGATTTGAGGGGCGGGGAAGGTGATTGATTGGGACTTCTAATTTCCAGCATGAAACATGGTGGCCTGTACAAGCTTTAGAGTCGGGTCTCCCTCGTTACCCCTCAGTCTCTGATCTGCAGGGGCAGGTAGGATGTGGAAGACGTATTCCCCTGCATTTGTTTTTATGGGTCGCTGGCTTATCTTGCTTTGCACGTGACGTGATGCCGGCACTGAGAAGAGGCCTTTTCTCCGGTGTATTTCTTCGGCTTTCACGGTGTGCCCTGTTTACCTCTGGGTAAATCTGGTCCATCTCCCTCCCAGTTGCTGATGTGCGGCCTTGGCGACGTGGATGTGAACGACTGGCGACAACATTCTATTTACAAGAACGGCTACTGCCCAAACCACCCTGTGATTCAGTGGTTCTGGAAGGTAAGGCCAGAGTCCAGGTCCTGTGCTGTCTTCCCGTGGTCTTGCTGCTGTATTTGGGGCTGTGTTGGTACCTGGCCTCCTGGGGGAGAGAAGAGGCCCGCCGAGCCAGAAGCAGCCCTCACCGCTGCTTTTCTGTAACTGTGGTGGATGGCTGTCTTGTATAGGCTACACTGTCTTCCTCGACCGCCTATTAAAGTGCTTTTGTTTGAGGAAAACACTGAGTAGGACGATCCTGAAAGACAGATAATTGGATTCAAGAATTAGAACTAGTCCTCCAGAGTGGGAATAGGAATGGGAGGCTTCTCAGGGCAAAAGCGTGCTTTGGGGCTGACTTTTCCAAGATGCCATTGGAAAACCATTGGCATCAAAAACCATTCTCCCAACTTTTTTGTTAATTCCAACAAACATTTTGATCTTTACATCTTTCAATCAAAGATGCAAATGAAATCTGATTTACTCTCTAAAGACCAGTGTTTACATCCTTTTCATTGCAGAAGAGAAGTGAAATAGTAACGAGCGGGTCCAAAGGAGGGCAGTAAACTGACTTTGAAAGAACAATTACAGGGGAAAAAGCGCTGATTATTTACTTACAGAAATAAGAAATCATTGACCTTGTCTTAATTTCTAAATGTCTATTATTAATAATATTCCAAGTGCAGCAGAGAAGCAGAGAGAAAAGGAAGTAAAGCAGAATCTTCAGATCCTAACATCTTAGTCCAAGTTTCACTCAGCCTTGATTTTGGATATATTTTTTTTAATATCAGTTCAAGTAACTTTACCAGTGAAGCCAACTCGATTCTTAGAATAATTCAGATATGTAAGATACACAGATTATTTCAGAAGCCTAGCCTGGCCTCTGTTTTTCTTTCTTTTTCTAAAATGTTGTCTTTAGAGAATTTAGCTACAGTCAAATATCCTGCCTCGTAACCTGGGTTCCCCCTCTCAAACTGTGTGTATTTCTAACTGGCTCAGGGGGACCGTCAGGCCTCACATACAGAAACATGAGCCCGGTGCCATCAACAAGTGTGCTTTTTTTTTTTAGTTGACTTTTGGCTGTGTTGGGTCTTCCTTGCTGTGCACGGGCTTTTCTCTAGCTGCGGCGAGTGGGGGCTCCTCTTCGTTGCGGTGCGCGGGCCTCTCATTGCAGTGGCTTCTCGTTGCGGAGCACGGGCTCTAGGCGCACGGGCTTCAGTAGTTGTGGCACGCGGGCTTCAGTTGTGGTTCGCGGGCTCTCTAAAGCACAGGCTCAGTAGTTGTGACACATGGGCTTAGTTGCTCCGCGGCATGTGGGATCTTCCCGGACCAGGGATTGAACCCGTGTCCCCTGCATTATTAGCAGGCAGATTCTTAACCACTGCGCCACCAGGGAAGTCCCAAGTGTGCTTTTTTTTTTACCACTTATTTTGACCAGTTGGCAGAAGAAGAAAGAGACATTGTGATCACTCAGTCTGAGGTTGCAGAGGCTGGTATTGTGATGTCCATAAAAAAAAAAAAAAAAAAGTTTGCAGAGTCAACTGTCTAGGTCTCCCACTGCACTATAAATAAGATGACGTTTTGCCCATCTGCATGGCAGCAGACGTGCCTCGTGTTACATGAGCGTAATGACCTTCTGCCTCCGTTCATAGGCTGTGCTGCTGATGGATGCTGAAAAGCGTATCCGGTTACTCCAGTTTGTCACAGGAACGTCCCGAGTCCCTATGAATGGATTTGCCGAACTTTACGGTGAGCAGGGTACCATTAGACTTCGTCCTCCCACCGTGAGTCTCTACCCAGACATCAGCTGTGGCCCCAAAGACTCTGCCTCCTGGGCTTCTAGCCATGTGGGTTTCGCCTGGACCCAACAGACATACGTCACGGAAAGAGATGGGGCAGCGTGCCATCACCTCAGCTGTCTGTGCAGTTACCTGTATATAAAAGCAGGGGGTTGTTTTTGTTTTTATACAGAGAGCCATAAGATTGGTCTCTTTTTTCTTTCTCTTTTGTTTTCTGGTATATATTCAAAAAACAACTAGATTTTGCAGAATCATCCACGTGGTTGTAAACTGAGCATTGAAAGCACTCCTCCCCTCCACGAGGCAGAATTCTTCAGGGCTCACTATAGATGAGAAAGTCACGCTCTGCTCGACATATAAAGGTCATCACGGTTCAGTTTTTCCCCCAGAAGTAGTTTTAAATTTAAACTTCCAGGGTTGGGTTGAAAGGCTGTGGTTGTCTGCACATCCTTACGTTATTGTGTCGGCTCTGTTCAGCTTGGTGTGATTCCATTCTGATGGCGACACGGAGTCTGTGTCCTGAGGTCGTGCAGACCCTTTGCGTCCCCCAGCCAC
>NW_020174135.1:15677066-15695638 GCF_003031525.2 Neophocaena asiaeorientalis asiaeorientalis | reverse complement strand
TGTGGGGTCCCAGCCACAGAGGGTGTCCCAAGGCTCACCCCCAGGCCTGCCCTGCCCACCCCTCCCTTTCCTTCAGCCCCTCCTTCGTCTTGTTCTACTGCCTTGAGCACTCTTAGCATTTCTTTTTCTTCCTTTTTCTTTCGTCTAGGTTCCAATGGTCCTCAGCTGTTTACAATAGAGCAATGGGGAAGTCCTGAAAAACTGCCCAGAGCTCACACATGGTGAGTGACGGAAAACCACACAGTTGTTGACAGACAGTATTTTAAAACACTTAGCTGTGGATGATGCTGGGCTATAGAGCGCTACTTTCCCTGACCATTCAGCATTTAGCGTATGAACTGTCAGTGATACAGGCAAAAATACAGATCGTACAGGGATGCTGGATTTGAATGGGCCCGGTTTTTTTGATAGGTGAAGGGTTAAATCCCCGTTCCTGCTTCCTGAGGGGAGTTCCTCCTCCAAACCCCGTCCTTCCCTAATTATTCTGGGAAGCAGAGAGTTCACTATATATTCCCCCTATGTGGATACGACCGCTCCCAGCCTCTGAACAGATTTGAGTTTTTACCCCAACCTTAAATGGTTTAGAACCATGGATGAAATTCCCTTTGGCAACAGTTTTTAAAAGGCCTCCCGTGGCCATCCAGAACCCATAAGTCTGAGATTTAGCAGCGTGCGTGTGGCCAGAGGAGTGTCGGAGGTCCGACCAAGGACCCCTGCTCGGGGAGGCACGTGCGGGGCGCGGCTGCACTCCGAAGGCCTCCGGGTGCAGGGCTGGAAGGAGGCCTTCCTGGAGGGAAACCCCAGGAGTTTCGTGAAACCCAGCATAGAGATGATCTCAGGAGCTCTCCGGGAGCTCCTGTCACTCGGGCTCCCGTGTCCCCGGGGTTGGTCACCCCACAGGATTTGATTTCTTGCTCTTAGGAAGCAGGTGGAGGGGGAGCCCTGTGGCTGGTCAGCACCCAGCATCCTCCTTTCCCGCGGGAACTGGGGCTGCCGGGGCCGCTGGGCCGCCCAGCACAGCTAGGAGAGAGGCCTCATCAAGGTGCGTCTGTGGAAAATGGGCTGTGAAAGGCCTTTTGCTTCTCTTTGACTCCCTCGTTTCGCCGGAAAGCACGTTTTTCCCCATTTCTGCCATTCGTAGGACTCTGAGTGGAACGGATGCGGTCCCTGCCCGCTGGCACTGGGAGAGCGGGCTGGTTCTCGCTACAACTGGCCGATCGCCAGAGCAGGCAGTGTCCCTTGATCCTCTGCCTTTATTCTTGGGGTAGAACGTTTTGGCCGTGGAGCTTTTGTTCCAAACGATAATCAGTCAGGTGTAGCTTTCCGGGCTCAGTAGCCTTCATTTGAAAGGCAGCCAGCACTGAACCGAGCCCCAGCACTGGCGGGATGGGGGGCAGCGCTCCCGAACTCAGCTGGAGGCACAGCTGCCTCACTGGGCGCGGCTGTACTGCGTGGGTCAGACCCTCAACCTTGCTGGCAGCCTGAAGTACACTGTTAGCATTCCTGTGGGCTGTTGGGCTGTTGGGAAGCTTCCTCGTGATCCCGTAGCGCACAGGCTCCCAGATCCTGTGATTTGAACTCGGGTCTGCCAGGATTCCGATCCCCTGACCACTTCAGTTAAGCTACTGCCTCTGTGATACGGTTCACTTCCTTTCCAGACTCTTCAAAGAGAACCAAGTAATTGAGTGTTCATCCCATGACCCTCTGTGGCCCTATAGACAGATATCTTGCTGTTGGATTCTTCTTCTATTTCGGAGTTCACATGCTGAGCCACCACTAAAATACGGGGCTGCCCAGATAAGACCCTGAACTCAGCGGTTCTCAACCTTGGCTACACGTTGGAACCACCTAGAAAGCATTAAAAAAAAAAAATACTGGTGCCGGGGTGGGTCCCACTTCCAGAGATTTTGACCTAGTTGGCCTGGTGTGTGATCTGGGCTGTGGGGTTTTCAGAGCTGCCCAGGCGGTTGGTGAGGAGAGCTAGGGTATAGAATCATTGCTCTTCGTAAGCAGCCCAGAGGTCTACACACAGGGGGAAAGCAACCCCGCCAGCTCTTACCAAAGCCTGGCTTCTTCTCTGTGTGTCACAGGATTAAAGCATTCAAGGAGTTTTTCCTTCAATGATACTCTCCCCCGACCAAGAGGAGAGCGCTAGTTCTACTGAAGCCACACTGGCTGGTGGGGTGGGACTTACTCTGTTTTCTCTGCTGTGGCTTCCCTTCCATCCAGCCCCGCCTCCCGCTGTAACGTAGGAAACGGGCGCTTTGCTGGCTGCTTCACAGCGACAGCCGTGTGTGTGGCGAAATAAAACCTAGCCACACGTATGTTTAATCTCTTCCATGTTTTATGAAAATATAAAATACACAATTAAGCTTCAAAATTAAAACCTGATTTACTAGGAGAGCAAGGGCTGGTGGAGCTGCTTCTCTCTGAGCTTTCATGAAACTCTCAGATGTAACTGCTGAGTGTCTCAACATTAAAGGGCTTCACTCCTCTGTTCTGTCAAAGGTCACTGCTGGGATATCTAAAATTCCGCTTTACTAAGAATCACAGACCCACCTAAAAATAATCTCCTTTGGCCCACACGACGAGGCTGAAGCCACTGAGGTTAATGAGGTCACACAGCTAGTTGGTGGCAGGCCAGCCCTGTCTCCTGACGTCAGAAGTAACGGGAACACTTGTTAAGCACTCCTGTGTTCCAGGCATCGTCCTAAGCCCTTCGTGTATATTAACCCGTAGCATCGTCACGACGACTCTAAAAGGTGGGTCGTATTACTGCCCTCTCCTTACAGATGAAGAAACTGAGACACAGAGCGCTAACATAATTCCAAACCTCAGCTCTTAACATTCCCGTTTGCCTCTCTCTCTCTCTCTCTCTCTCTCCATTACTCCAGTATTTCTCAAACTTGAATAATGTATGGACCTTTTTTAAAGGGAAAAAATGGCCACAGATCCTTGAAACCCCACAGGGATTGCAGGCCCTGGACTGTGAAACACCGACTTAAAATCAAGACGACAGCCACCTCTTCTCTTAAGTATACCCTGCAGAAGTGGAATTCTGTCTCTGTCACTGGTGAAATTGATGTTTGAAATCATTATCATGATGAAAACCCAAAATTGAAAACTTTTTAGACTTACGCCTTCAGGATTCCTGGGTTTCTGAGGCTCTGCTTTGAGAGGCACAGTGTTCGGCTCTGCTGTGTCTTTTGATGTTTGGTGACTGTTAAAAAAAAAAAAAAAAATCTCAGAGCTCAGTGTGTCTTATTAAATACTTTAGGGGTTGTTAAAGGGCCCACCATGGACACGTGTCCGTTTCTTGTTGCTGCTGATAATCATTAGCTTTTAAAACATAAGAAGCTGTTCTGCTCATGCCTGGAAACCTGTGTCAGTGCCAGGAGCGAGCACTGAGGCAGCAGAAGCAGATCTGGGCTTTGGAGCCAGCCTGGGGCTGAATTCTGGCTCTACCACTTACTGTTTGTGACCTTGGGCAAGTTACCCAACCTCTCTGTGCCTCAAATTCCTTCTCTATAAATAGGGATGAGGCAGTACCTACCTTACAGGCTGGTTGCTGGGATTCACTGAGGTGATAGATGAAAAGTCCTTAATGGTTCTAGCACGGGGCAAATGCTCTACAAATGTTAGCTCTTACTAAAGCATCATGAACGAAGGCACGTGTGTGTGTACGTGTGGCTATCGTCATGACAGGTGCCCGCCAGCAGCCCACCTGCACGGGCACCAGTTCTGTGTCTGGGGCTCTAGCTCCTCATGCCCAGTGGGGGCCGGCGGTGAATGGTGTGCGAGTGATGGCAATGGTCGCTGGCTCTGGGGCTTGCTGTGTGCCAGACCCCCTTTATATGTTCTGATCTGACCCTCCCAGCACTCTGCAGCAGTCTCCCCATTTCACAGAAGAGCGGACAGATTTAGGGACGGAGGCGACTTGTCTGAGGTCACACAGCTGGCCAGTGGCAGAGACAGACTTTGAACTCAGTCCCGTGGACAAGTGCAGTCCTTTGCTCACAGAGGTCACATGTATGTATGGAGACCTCACTGTCACCGAGGTGACTTGTAACACCCCTGCCAAAGCCTCAAGGTATGTAGGGGCTTCTTATAAGTGAGGCTTTTCACTCCACGTGTTGATGACTTGCCTGACTGGTTAGAGGGTAGCTCAGTGTTGGGGTCCCAGAGCTGCAGGCAGCCTGGGTTCTGGTCTCGCATCTGCGGTGCTGTCAGGGGTGAGACCTGGGGCATACTGACCCACCGCTGGGCTCCGGGACCCACATCTGCAGGACTGAGAAAACGTAACGTGCCTCACAGGGCTGCGCTAAAAACAAAGCGATATGCTACGTGGAGAAGCGCTGGGGCTTCCTAAAATAGCGTTGAATGAAGGAGAGCGTTAAAAACAGATGCAGCCTCAGTTCATCCCGCTGCGGAAGTTCCTTGTGTTTCAAGGGTTTTGACATCTCTGTGTGTATGTCAGTTACGTTGCCTGTCTTGTCTCCCTTCCTGGCAGGGTTTTCCAGGATCCACGTTTGGTCCCAGTAGAGAGGGTTCACGGACGATCAGAAAATTCCTTTCTCTTCCCCCGTAGGTTACTGTAGCATGTTTGGTGTGGGCAGTGTCATTGCTGGAATTTACTTTTCGATAATCAGAAATATTTTTGCAAGTTGAGACTTTGACATCCTCTTGCTGGAACACCAAGTGCCCCCTTAGCCAGATCTAGGAAGTGCTGTGGTAACTAAAGGGCAGTGATGATGGCTTTTTACCTACGCTTCCTTGTTAACTTTTGCAGCTTTAATCGCCTTGACTTACCTCCATATGAAACCTTTGAAGATTTACGAGAGAAGCTTCTCATGGCTGTGGAAAATGCCCAAGGATTTGAGGGGGTGGATTAAGTGCCCCCTGCCTTGGGAGGGTTGTTCTTCACGCAAGTCCTGCTTGCACTTTTGCATTCACCTAAGACTCTGCAGAGATGCTGGCAGAGAGCAGCGCACGGCGCGGACTCCTGGAGCAGAGCCTTCGCCCGCGACTTGCCCACGCGCCAACATGGGAACCCAGTCCCAGGTCGCGTTCCTGCATTTTCCACCACAAATTACCAACTGGTTGATGTGTATACTAATTACATTTTAGGAGGACTTATTCTATTTATGTTGTGCCTCTGTAGGCCAAGCCCTTAATAAATATTTTACATACTTTATAATGACAGCGAATGGAATTAATCACTCTACAGGTATAGTATTACAACTCATGTTTACTTTTTAAAATGATTTAGACCGATTTGCAGATTTTATTTCACTACAATTAAAGATGTCTCATGTACTTGGAAAAGTGAGCATATTATTTTTTTGTATTTGAATTTCACGCCAGGTTTAATGTCAGTGACATTTTTAAAGTTCTTGGACAGCCCCACGCCCTACCTGATTAGCATTGGAAGAATGACTTTTGTCCAAAAGCCTTCTACAGACAAATACTTGGAGAGAATTTAAACCATAACATTAGGCATCGTGACGATTTTTTCCATGCTCAGAATGAAAACAAACTGGATAATTACGTTTTTTGTACCAATTTAGCGTAATAGCTGCAGGCTGAGAGAACTGTAACATAGCATGACAAACTTTGTGTTGACTTGAAGGAATCACACCATTATTCCTTAGAGGTAATTACGTGTGCTAGAACACACTTGAGGCAGGGTCGGACTATCGTTTCTCGTAAGAGAAGTTATTTACTTAACCCTTCCTGCTGCTGTACAGTCCTTCTTCTGTCATGTCTTCCTCTTTGCTGTTCTCAGTAGAGACACTTGAACGAAACTTGGCACTGCGCGATTTGAAACTGTGGGAACCAGGCCTGTGCAGGCTCCTGTTTGTACACGTTTGCTGACGGTAGCTAAATAACCAACTTTTGTTCTAACCGCGCCAATTCTGAAGGCACTTTATGTACGACATGGAGGTCACATCTGGTTCCTGGGGGGGTTTTGTCATGAGCATTGACTGTGATGCTGATTTCTTCCCTCTGCACACGCCTTTCCGATGCAATAGCTATCAATTGTGAAGCTGGCTGCTGGTGTATAAAGCCTGGCTGTAAAGCTCAGCCTACAGACCTGTCCTCACCAATCGTTTTGTGATTTCTGTGCCACTGCAAAGATTCATAGACAGTTAATCTAACCGGGTTTTGTTCCCAGTGACATGTTGCATGCTTCCATACCGTGTACTGCCCAAGTTGTGTCCGTTGTGTGCTGGACTAGAAGTGCGAGAGAAGGCTTGATCTGATCCCCTGACGTCCGGCTCTTCAGCTGGTCCTGGCGGGGATGGAGGGTTCTGTGGGATTCGATTCTTGGCCGCTTCTGAGTCCTTGTTGCAGAATTCTGTCATGTTTTGAGAGAACGCCTGAGGCAGGGCGGGAGCCCAGCAATCCTGCTGTCCTTCCTAACCTGTGTTGTCCTAGACCCGTGGTGGCAGTCAGGGGACACTAGCCGTCTCACCTCTTGCCAGTTGTAGATAAGACAATAAAATCGTGGTTTCAGGGCCTCCATTTAGGATCTTTTAGCGTTACAAACTCAATTTACCCCGGCTCTGGGTGGCTCGTGGGAAGCCACGAATGTTTGTGCTTGTCAGGGAGTTTTCTGAAGAGGCGCAGAGGCCTGCGTGTCTAAAAGAAGGTGGATTTCTACAGAGCTGAGGATTGTTCCCTTTCCGTATTGATTTTTAAAAATCCAGTAGTGATCAGAAAACCTAGATATTGAGTAATTCGAAAAAAACGATATTGTTCATTATTTTTACCTATTGGTGGGATTCTTTTCCCATCACTCAATGTAACAGATGTCTCAGTGGCAAACCTCCCCCTTCTTGTAGCCCCTCAAGTCCAGACTCGGCTTTCTTTTTATGACTTATGCCAAAGCCTGGGAGAGCAGTATGCTTGGATGGGTTCTGAGAATGAGTGTGTAATTTATAGGGGGAGAAATCCAACGATTCTTGTCTAAGAACTGGGATTCTTCTGTCTTTTTGTAAACTGTATATTCCAAAAACTCAGAATGTTCACTAAATGCAAATTAGGCAAAGTATTGAAAATAAGAAAGAAAACCCATCCTAAGATAATTTCTGTGCCAAGGACAGACAAGAATTACCGAAATAGACCCCCATGAATACTTGAAAGGCAGTAACTGCGAATGACAATCCAGCTCATCTATCCCTTAGTATCTGATTTCAGTGACAGCTTAAAAGTGCCGGGTCTAGAGTTTGTTTGGGGGTTTTGGTTTTCTTTTTTTTTAATCCAAATAACGTTCCCTGGCTCTCGTCAATTCTCAGCATTTCACTCTTTGTCTAAAACAGTCACCCATCTTGTTTTCTCTCAACCCTGATGACCACTCTCCATCACCTTCGCGACGTAACCACAGAAGGCAGTAAGGAAAATGCACTGCATGGGGGCAGGCTGCCGGGCGGTCCCTTGGGCCTCTGCCTGCTCCAGTCAGCGGGCCTGGGGGACGACGGCAGGACGGCGGTGTCACCTCATCTGGTCCTTAGCAGCCCAGGGTCTCTTAGAGCTTCTGCTTTCTTAGAAGTTACCTGAATCTAGCTTCTTCAGTTCGCTGAAACAGAGTCGTTATGGGCCATTTTGCCTTGAGGTTAAGAAGTGCGTGCCAGGGTTTACATACATATCGCATGTTAAACATCGGTTACCACAGCCACCTGTAAAGTCCTGGGTATTTCTATTTCTGACTCTTGTCAGCCTAAAGATGAATTTGGAAAGTCCACCCAGTGGGCTTAGCTTCAGAGAGTGTGCCGCTTTTCTACCTGCTGCCTCTGGAACAGGAAACAGCGAGGCATTCGTCTCAGTGCTCTATCTTTTTTCCTGAAATACTTGCCATTATTTCCCAAAGGCCCATTGGTAGCTAACGTCAGATACTCCCTAAGGTCAGATGACAGATGCTTAAAGCAACCTGACATGGATTATTCCTCCCACATAAGGATGCAGTGACAGATTCTGAGAGAAACGGTTTGCAAAATGTTTGAACCACTTTCTACATCTCACATTGTTAAACAGAACAGTTAGATTTGCTGCATATGAACTTGCTCTTCAAGAGAACCAGTTTGGAACTGGCAAGACCACACAGCAGTGGTACATGTTGTCTAACAGTTACTAGTTGTTCCACACGTGACTCCAGTATTTCCCTAGCTCTTGTAGCTCACCTCCGAAATTACAGACTCTATGAAGAGAGCCTGGGTTGATCAATTCTCAAGCCCCTACCCAGGCCCTGTGCTAGCGCTTCTCTTTGTTTGCTCTTTCCTCCTCACCCTGACTCTGCACCCCTGTACTGACTCTGGTGTCATTTTCTGCCTTGCCAGTAGGGGGCACTGCTGTGCAGGGTAATTGCCTGGCCTGCTCCCTTCCTGACCCCCCAGGAGGTCCTGCACTACCTCCGTCTTATTCAGACTTCAGGGTACATCTTGATAAGTCAAGTCAAAACTGCCAATTTTAGGGCTGAGATGTGTTTTTTTAAAAATCCTTATAGACTCCACTTTGTACTTTAGATTTTGAAACTGGGAAGAAAATGTGATGTACTTTGGACCACTTTTTTTAATTTATCGAAGCCTTAATGAACAGTGTATATACATTTGCATACACACACACCCCGACCCAAAAGTGTTTTCAGTGCGTCGGAGACAAAGCTGTAGCATTAGGACGTGAGCTGGTATGTTTCATAGAAAAGGAGAGCTTTCCGTTGGTATGGAATTTTCCAAGAAAATCTCTCATTAGACCGCTCCCCTTCGTCAAAGGTGTTAGGTGCAGAGCAACGCATGTTTAAGATGCATGTCTTTGTGTTGGTTGGTTTTGTGTTTGTATGAGTAATGATAGAATATAACAACATTCGCGACAGACCTCTGTGTACTACCTTCTCAACCTGTATCAGTGCATCGTAAGCCTTCTCATGACCATGACCCTGTGTCCACACATCTGTGCTCCTACATAAACCAGTCTGCCCCTCTTTCTCAGACTAATTTCACCTAGATTGTCACGGTTTCCTTCATGTTAACTTTGCATATCTTTGTGCTTCCTTCACTACTACGTATGTAATATATATACGTACATATGCTGTCCAAATATACCTTTACATATTTGTATAGCATTTTTACACCTACCTTGAGGAATCTGGTTTCGAAAGGGAGTGAGAGTTTAGTCCCTTCTACAGTTTTCTCCAAGCTGTGTCCTGAGAATTCTGACCCTCAGAGCCTGAGAGCACCCCAGGAAGATGATATAATATGCCGTCATCTCTTAACTCAGCACCTATTATCAAAGGAAACATGAAAAAACAGTGACTTTTAAGGTGAAAAACAGTTTCAAGCATTCCAAATGAATTCTCAATGTTTCATAACTTTTTATTATAAACACACCTCCTAAATAAAGCCAAGTACCATTTGATACAGTGATTAAAAACCAAACAACTTGGAAATTTTTTAACAGACAACGTATGGATAAATGCTCATTTTCACAATCAGAATAGCTGTAAAATACGGTTGAATTTGATACAGACAGAAAACGTTTAGTTGAAGGACAAATCCTTTTTGCTTTTCGTTTTTCTTGGGAGATCTAAAGAGAAATTGTGGATTGTTTTCCTGACAGCAAAAGAGTAATGTGACAAAATGAAGTCGTTGTAAAGAAGTGATGCAACTTGTCAAATATTTAATAAAGAATTATGGAAGCTGGAACTTTTTCTACATCAAGTATTACGGGTTGTCTGATTTAAAGCTTCTTTGTGAGCGCATCGCCTTGATTGTCTCGGGGAGGTTATTTAAATGCCTGCAGATTTATAGACAGTATGTTCACTTCCTTAATCTCCCTAGAAGTTCCACATCTTTAAAAACATCATTAAAGGCTGCCCAGAACACATGGCTTGAGCTTAATGGGATGCACCTCTATTCTTAGCCATGTCTTTTTATTAAATTTGAGAATTAATGACTTGATGGATTACCCAAGTGGTAATATAAAGTCCATTCCTGGAAAGGCATATTTCACCTCTAGTTCTCATCTGACTAACCCTCAATTTTTATGTCAGTTAATAAGACTCAGTAATGAAGCTCAAGGTGGTTCTCAGAAGGGAGATGCTATCAAAATCCAGATCTCATGTCAATTCCCTGATAAAACATGCAAACTCCGCAAATTTGTTTTCCCTTTTTCTCTAGTGCCTAAGCCTCCTCTCGATGGCCTTAACTTGCCCCCTCCGGGACTGCCAGGAGGTAACATCCAAATCAGGACATAATTGCACCCTGGTTTCTTGCTACTTGTCTCTTTCAGTCAGCTGTAGATGGTATCTTGCTGGAAAGGTATCGACAGCCTTCTGAGTTCCTGCGGCTTCCTCCAGCCTTACAGGAACAGACAAGGAAGGTACCGACAGATAGAGCCACTCTGAACTTTGTATACGCTCACAGAGAAAAACACAAATGGTGAGATACATGAAATAGGAATAAATCATCGTACATCAGTTACACAGTTGCTAAGTTAGTAAGCTCTTAACCTGCTCTGAAGTCCAAGAGTGATCTAGGCACTTCTGAAACTCTATAACGTCGCTGGTAAAAGTTGGTGGTGAGCATGGGTACCCAGGGCTTCTCATCGCTGTGGTTGGCTCTGGGCAGCCACGTTCAAAGGGGTCCCTGGACATAAGAGGGCAGCTGCCACTTTCCCACCCCTTTGGTGCGCCCTCATCTGGGAGACAACACTTCTCAAAACTGAGTTTCCAGAGGACTCGGGCTGTGGGATGTCTAAGCAAGTGTTTATAGGACTTAAATTGGACAGGAAAACAAAATGATGGTGACTTCTAATAAGACCCTTCATAAGTGGGCTGCAGGACCCTGGCCCCAACTCGGGACACCCACTGGTGGGGACTGAGAAGGGGAGAACCAAGATTCCTTTGTAGGGCTGACCTCAGGCCCAGCCTGAGGAAAAGGTGAGTCAGTCCAGTCAGCCTGTCACCTTCCTGCTCAGCCCCTTTGTAGCACCCCAGCTTCTCCCCAGCCAGTGTCCCCAGGCTGTGCCTCCTTCCCTTTCCCTACGAATCCCACATCCATCCTAGCAGCAAGTCACAGGTGACAGAGGAGGAACTCGATGGAAAGCAGTGGAGCGGCCACCCCCTGCCCCTGGGCAAAGCGGCATCTCCCCTCAGCTGGGCCTTGGGGTGCCCTCAGTACCCAGTGCCTCAGGGAGGAGGTCGGAGGCCCCAGCCGCCTGTGCTTCAGCCCAGCCCAGGCCCCCTCACTCGTGGCTCTTGTGTGTCCGCCTACTGGACTTGCCGTTATCTTAAAGTCTGAAATGCCTGTTCTAACTTAATCCCGTCCTTGGCCGGGTGTCCAGCCAACTTGCCGCTTCAGGTGCTCCCGTAACACATCAATGGGGCACCATCACCTGCATTTCTGCAGCCTCGGGGCATCGCTCACCGTAGGAACAGGGCACAGAGCCGCAGAGACGGGGGCTTGGGGCCTTGATGGTGGGAGGGGCGAACACACGTTTCCTCCCAGAGCCCTCTGCTCGCCTCTCCTCTCCCTAATGCCCGGGGAGAGCCTTTTTTTCTCTCTGCACAAGAAGTTTGCTCGCAGACAAGTTAGCTTGGGGGTCGTGTAAGGGCCTTGCAGCAAGGAAAGCTCCCGCCTGAGCGCTGAAGATGAGAGTGACAGTGGAGAGGCGCATCCCACTGTGATGAAAGGGAAGTGATACATTTGGGCAATTTCTAAGCAATACCGTACCGTGGGGGTTTACATACAGTTCCCAGAACTAAGAAGTTACGAGTTTTCAATCCTTCGTGGCCTTGTTCAGACTGAATAGCAAGACCAGCTAAAAGCAGATAATTATTCTGCAGTTATGTGCCCGGGGCTCATCAAGCTTCAATCACACGATTGCGGAAATGTTTGACTCAGAAGGGCCTTGGCCGTGTGGGTCCCGGCTTCTTGCCTACCTGCCCAGGTATCACTCCCTACCTGCCCAGTGCTGTTAGCTTGGAGGACCAGGGTTGGTCCTCACTTGTTACCCTCGGGAGAAGCCAAGGCAGCCCCGCAGAGACGGGGGATGATGGCCGTGGGTGATCTGCATTCCTGGAAACTGCAGGCCCCCAGGGAGGGGGCGATTAGCTTCTCAACGGTGCCCCTGTGGGTCCCTGGGGGCTAGTGTGACCTCTCACCCTGTCCCTTCCCTCCAGGGGCTTGTCTGCAGCAGAAGGGCTGCTCGTCACTGAGCCCAGGGCAGAAATGAGGGCAGGAGGGGCGCTAGAGGCCCAGCTGGGGACAGGCAGCCACCAGGGTCAGGGTCAGACCCATCAGTATCCCACTTCAGGCAGAAAACCTAGGTTTTCAGGGGAACCCTGGAAACACATCAAGCTGGTCTCATTCCCTAAACCCCTCGGGGGGAGCAGAGTGCAGGAGGCCCCATGGGAGGGAAGGGCCCGAGCACAGAGGGGTGCTTGGTGAACTCCAGGCAGCCTCTCGCTTCCAAGCCGACTCGACACCAGAATGATTTTTAAAAGCTTCAATCAACCTCAAGTGACATCATCCGAGACGGGAATAAATCTTGGTAGACAAGCGCAGGAAATTCTGTCTCCTCCCACTGCTCCCTCTGGATTTCCCCACGTCTTCCTCAAAACACAGGAGAAGCCCTTGAGCAGAGTAAGGGCCCCGACACGCCGAGCGCAGAAGCTCTTTGTGGAAACTGGAGCTCCGCCCACCCGAGGACATGTCCACTGTCTGCACAGTAAACTCTAAGAGTTGGAGGTGCAGGGGTCTCTCATCCCACCTTCCGCAGCCCCCAGGCAGAGACCCACCCCCACCCCCGCCTCGCCTAGTCACGTGGCCACACCTAACCGCAAGGCAGGCTGGGAGATATCCAGCAGCGCCCCGAGGACAGGGCAAGGAGTTTGGGAACAAGCAGCCTTCGGCATCGATCTGCAGAATGAATTTCCCCTTGGGATAGTGGCCTTGCCGACATCTGCCGAGCCTCTGGAGTCTTCAATTTACTCTCTTAGGTTAATAGTACTACTACTTCCCGTAAATCTCCACATCAGTCTAATACGATAGATATTATCACCCTCAACTTACGAGGAAACAGACCGGGAGAGCAAAGAGTCTTACAGAACAGAGATCTGAACCGGGGTTGTCTGACTCAAAGCCTCCATGCAGCCGCTCACCCCTGGCCCATCCTCCATCCTCTCCACCAAACCTCGTCTCGGAGAGAAGAGCCCAGACACCCATTTACACTAAGATGTACATGACCGATCAGACGACATGCATGACCCCTTCTAGAAGTATTCAAACTCCAGAGGTGAAGCTTGGCTTCAACCAACAGGAATAAAGATAGAAATTATGGCATCTATGTATCAACAAACTGAGTGGAGGAGGGCTTTTGAGGGCAAAGGCCCTGTTTCAAGCCACAAAATCCAGTGTGCATAAGGGACACCCACCTGAAAAGACAGGCCTGTTCCAAGAAAAACCCCAGCCCCTCACGGGGAACCGCTGTGCCTCTCCGGCCGCCGCCCCAGGACAGAACTCTCCACCATCAAAAGCGAGGGCCCCGTATTTTCCAGATCCCAGGGCAACACAAGCATCCCTTAGTCAAACAGAGTTGAAGGGCCATAGGGCTGGATTCTCTACTCTCAGGAACTATTTGATGGAGCGCCAGGATGTACATTTTCTAAAGAGTTTCTGTTTGATAAAGGATTTTAGATTTTAACTTATACTTAATATTATTTGTGGTGGAAAGTTTAGGTTTGGGATTTGTCTTTTGAATTCCAGTCATTCAGCTCTTACAAATTTGAAGAGGCCCTCTGCCAGTGCGGTCTTCTCCTCTCTGACCCCCAGCCTCACCCTGCTCTGGTCCACCCCGTCTGGCCTTCTGCACAGCCTATATTTACTCAGAAGATCCTTGCTTGTTCATCAGTTGAGGTTATCAGGGGACATGCCCTCCCCATCCTAATGAGTGTTTAAACAAAAGTCAGGCCTTTGAACCCCTGGACTCCAGTTAAAAAGTAACAGGCTGGGGATTGGATCAATAGGAAACAAATATTAGCTATGGAGGCCAGAGAGCCACAGCATTGGGAAATAACCATTGCTGGTGACACGGAGCGAGCAATGGTCATACCTGTCTCGGAGGTCCGGGAACCCTGTGGACCCCGGTGACCTTGGGCCAGTCATTTTCTTGCTCTACAAGTTAAACATGGAAGCCACGAACCCCTAAGTTCGCTTGCAGGCAACTCCTTAGGTCTGAACGGCTGCCATATCATCCTAAAGCATGTGTCCACTTTCTTTCCCTTCCCCAGTCATCCTACACTCTGGTCAGCCTGCCTCCAGAACAGGTCTGGTCACACCACTGGGCAGTTCACTGTGTCCACAACTTGCCCTTGAGCTCCTACCTGGTGCTCAAGGCCATCCAGGGCATTTGGGCAACAGGAGAGCAGACCTCTAGGTGGTCACACCTAACACCACTTTCCCAGGCTTCATCCTGCCCCCGAGTGTGCACTGTTCAGAATCATCAACCATTTCTTCTTCCTTGAAATTCTATCTCGGCTTCCATGACATTTCAGTTTCCTGGTTATTCTCTCTCTCTTGAACTACTCGCCTAAAGTAGGTGTTCCCCAATAATTTGTTCTTGGTGTCCCCTTTCTCTCTCTCTCTCTCCCCCTACCCCCCCTTGTGGCTTAAAGCCATCACCGCCATGTAAGCAATGACCAAATCTACATCTACTCCCGATCTCTCCCAGAGCCCTCAACCCTCATATCCAAATCCTGCCGGGTATCATCTTAGGATGCCCCCCAGGTCACTCAAACTCAAAACGTCCCAATCTAAACTCACACTGCTTTCAAACTTCTTTGTTTCTAAATTTCTTTATCACTGTACCCTGGTATCTTCCAGGCATCCACATTGGGACTTTATCTTTGACCTTCCACATGGCCTTGTTCCCCAAGTCCAAAGAGGGACAGAGTTCAGTTTTCTATTCACTCATTCATTCAACAAACATGCACTGAGTGGCCACCATGCACCACACACTTGCGGCGGCTGGGAATATAGCAATTCAAAACAAAACCAAAATCCTTTCCATCAGAAAATATATATTCTAGTGGAGGCAAGCAAACAACAAATATATAAATAAGTAAAATGTACGTTGCATGAAATGTTGATGAAAGCAAGCAAAAGAAGGAGGTAGCAGGGGAGGGCGCAAATCTAGATAGAGTGGGTCGGCATAAAGATCTCAAGGAGCTGAGGGAGCAAGTCTTGTGACTACTTGGGGAAGAGCATGTGGGGACAGAGGAACAGCAAATACAAAGGCCCTAAGAAGGATTGGGATATAAGGTCAAGGCCCTTTTGGAATATACGAACATTGAGTCAGCTGTTCGACCTCCAAGTGAAGGAGTCAAGTACAAAGTTGAAGGTACAAGTTCAGAGAGAGGTACAGGCTGGGGATACCAACTTAAGTGCCATCAGCATGTCGATGGAATTTAAAGCTGAGACTGAGAAGGAGGGATGCACGGACTGGAAGGTGAGACAATCAGGAAGGAAGGAGAGACCAGGGAGGTGGGAGGACAGCAGGAACCAATGGTGTCCTAGAGGCCGGGAGAAGGGAGCTTATTGATGAAGGTGGGGAGACCACGTGTGTCAAGTGCTGCTGGTAGGTCCCCAGCAGGACTGAGAAATGACCACTGGAACTGGCAATGAGGGTGTCACTGGGGTCTCAAAAGGGGGAGGTTTTGGTGGAATTGCGGGAGCAGATGCCTGAGAGGGGGGAGGGGCTGGGACGGCAGGCACATCCTCATGGGCTCCGCACCCGGACTCTCCTCTCCAGTCCCATGCCCCACACCTTACTTGCCTCGGTAACTTCTGCCCAAATCATAAGAAGCTCCTGACCGCACCCCCTTCTCTCCCTCTCCTGATTCCCAGTCCAGTTTGCACACAGCTCCGAGTAGAGCCCAACTCTGATCACTGCAGTCCCCTGCAGAAGTCCTTCAGAGGCTGCCAGTGTCAACCCAAGAAAATCCAAATTCCTTAGCCACGCACTCCGGGGTATTGGTGATCAGGTTCCTGACTCAGTTTCCCTTCTGGCCCCTACATTCCCTCAAACGGACTATTCCCCCCAAACACACCCCTTACATTCCTTCCTTCTTGCCTTTGCTCATACTGTGGAGTGACCTCCCCCCATGTCCAAATCTACCTAAAATTCAGAGCCCATCTCAGTTGTCACCTCCTCCAGGGAACCTTTCCTGATTGCCCCCACCGAATGAAGTTTCATCCCTCCTCTGAACCTACAGCACTTTGCCCCTTTTGTCCTCTCACTGTGGTTATTTGTATAATTGTCTTCTTCCTCTACATCTCTGTAAGCAACCTGCAAGCGAAGGTTACATCAATGCTCTCTGTACCTTGGATGCTCAATAAAGCTGGATTAAAGGGAACTGGTTAGGTGCCTGGGGAGCAGGGTGGTGCTAGTTCCAGCGAGCCTGGAGGTCGTCTGTGGGCTTCAGTCTGGAGGATCCTCACCGCTTCCTGCCTCAGTCTCTTCCTGGATAATAATCAAACACTGGCCCGGCGAACAAGCGTCCTCTACCTCGTGACCCTGATGAGGGACCCAGACCCACCTGACTGTAAGGAAGTCACCTAGGGTCTCTGGCAAGAGAACAAGAGAGGAAACAAGGAGACGGCCAGCAAAAATGCCGAAGATGATCTGCTCAGAGAGTCGTGCCGCCTTGGCCCCAGTGCTTGGGCGCCTGCCAACCCTCCTGGTGGCCTAAAAAATAGTAACTGAACACCGTGCCTTTTTTGCTCTGCTTCTCATCCTTTCAGACACAATTTTCAAGCCTCGTAGCATCAGCAGCGCTTTAGTTCTCAAGAGATGGCAGTTTCCCTGGAGGACCTCAGGCATCTGAGCCGCGCTTGGCTGTCCAAGCAGAGGCGCGTAGCAGATGATTCCTGGTGGCTACCCAGCGATCTCCTGTAGGTGCTGGCCCAGGGTGTGGGAGGAGGCCTCTGCGTTTGGAAAAGGAGGTGGCCCCAGTGGAGTCAAGAAGCTGCAAATGAGAGAAACAGCCTCCACTTGGGATTGTCGCAGCTCAGAATATGATTCCAGAAAATGTCAGGAACTCACAAACCCACTACTCTAAGATCACAAGACGGGACAGCACCCAAGATGTATGGAAACAAAAGTTGCAGTCTGGGGATGGGTGGGCCATAACTTGATTGTCCGTGATCTTACTTTGACCTTCCTGGGATTTTTAAGATAGGGACATTTCACCTAAAAATCAAGGTTTCCAATTTCACTTGAAAAATGAGAAGCCCTGGCTCTAATCAGCAGGAGCTCAGTAGGGGCTGCTCTCTTTAAATGAGGCCCAAACCTTCCCGTTCGCCACACTCCCCTCCGCTCCCTATTGTGTCACATGTGGCTCACTTCACTCATCATCTGCCTGGCCGGGTAGACATTTGAGTTTGCAACCCCGGCACGTGTTCATAGGCAGTTTGGACTAAGGTGAGATTTGGGCTTGAATTATCTAATAACCATCCCATTTCTCTTTACTTAGAATGTGACTGTTCTCACATTGTCATGATATACCACAAGGGCCAGGGGCCTTGAACTCACGTACCATGGAAGCTCAATCTCTTATAATCCTGTTTCTGAGTCTCCTCATCCCCCTCTTTTCTAGCAGCTCTGTTGGGTTCGGAGGTGTCTTTCCCAGTTTCCTGCCCTGGAGTTCTTGCCTTTATCAAGCCCGGGATGTGTGGGTCTGGAAGAGTATTCTCCCCTTTAGATAGTGTACAGATAGAGCTTTGTCCTGGGGACAGAGAAGGAAAAGAAGATCTCAGACGTGAAGGCTTCAACCTGTTCCCCAATCTTGGAGAATTCTTTTGTTCAAGACATTCCAATGCCCCGGAAATGCTCCCTCTTTTTCAAAAACCCTGCTCAAACAGAGAGTGGAAGAATCTAGCTGTTTGAAACAGTCTTTTTTTTTTTTTTTCGGTACGCGGGCCTCTCACTGTTGTGGCCTCTCCCGTTGCGGAGCACAGGCTCCGGACGTGCAGGCTCAGCGGCCATGGCTCACGGGCCTAGCCACTCCGCGGCATGTGGGATCTTCCCGGACCGGGGCACGAACCTGTGTCCCCTGCAGCAGCAGGCGGACTCTCAGCCACTGCACCACCAGGGAAGGCCTGAAACAGTCTTTTGAGGTTCTTATCACCCCAACTTGGAGACAGCCTACCCAGCTGCAGGCCTGGTCCCAAGGAGGAGGAACCAAAAGAGCCATGTGAAGTTAATTTTACAAACTCTCCCATGTATGTCACAGAGAGTAAGAGAGACAGGTACAGTTTCCTCTACAAGAAAGCATTCGTTCATTCAAGAAACACCAACTGATCATTATTTGCACCAAGAAATGGGCTAGATGTGGAGGATGCAAAATGAAACTCATGTCTTTGCCTTTAGGGTTTTCTTTTAGTGGCAAGGCAGAGGAGAAAGACAATAATCAGAGCAAAAATGTGCTACAGATCCACAATCCAAAACTCTTGGGGCCAGATGTGCTTTGGAAAGCAGAATTTTTTTTTTTTGCATTTTATTAAAGTACTATGTTGTGT
>NW_020174135.1:15640042-15677050 GCF_003031525.2 Neophocaena asiaeorientalis asiaeorientalis | reverse complement strand
GTGTGTGTGTATATATATATATGTGTGTATATATATATATATATATATATATATATATATATATATATATATCATACATTATATAACACTGCCAGTAGAGGATAGGGCAACACATTGTCATCAAACCCATTAATATTTCTACAGCCCAGCATGTGAATACACACACTAAATGGAATAAATAAAGACTATAAATAGCCTCATGTCAGTTCAGTTCAGATTTTTGCCATCAGACGAAGTTTTTGCCCCAAATGGGATTCCTTCAAATTTATAAAAAATGAATGTGAAATGGCAGATAAGGGCTTATGCCTCCACCCAGAGGTCAGGGTCTGTCCAAAAGTCAGGTGAAGATCTACTGATTCCGTGCAAACTGTATCAAAATCCCAGTGGCATATTTCACAGAACTAGAACAAATAATTCTAAAATGTGTATGGAACCACACAAAAGATCCTGAACAGCCAAAACAATCTTGAGAAAGAAGAACAAAGCTGGAAGTATCATAGGCCCTGATTTCAAACTACACTGTAAAGCTACAGTAATCAACACAGTATGGTCCTGGCACAAAAGCAATGGAAACCACGCTTATATGGGCAGTTAATATACAACAAAGGAGACAAGAATATACAATGGAGAAAGAGCACTCTGCTCAGAAAATGGTGTTGGGAAAACTGTACAGCCACATGCAAAGGAATGAAACTAGAACTCTGTCTTCTGCTATACACAAAAATGTATTGAAGACTTGAATGGAAGACCTGAAACCATAAAACTCCTAGACGAAAACATAGGCAGTACCCCTTTTGACATCGATCTTAGCAATACCTTTTTGGATATGTCTCCTCAGGGCAAGGGAAACAAGAGCAAAAATAAACAAATGGGACTAGATCAAACTCAAAAGCTTCTGCACAGCAAAGGAAACTATCACCAAAAGGGCAACCTACTGAATGGGAGAAAATATTTGCAAGTCGTATATCTGACAAGAGGTTAATATCCAAAATATATAAAGAACTTACACAGCTCAACAAAAAACAACCCAATTAAAAACACGAGGAGAGGATCCGAATACACATTTTTCCAAAGAAGACACACGGATGACCAACAGGCACATCAAAAGGTGTTCAGCATCAGTAATCATAAGGGAAATGCAAATCAAAACCACAATGAGATATCACCTCACACTTGTTAGAATGACTATTATCAAAAAGATAAGAAACAGCAAGTGTTGGGACTTCCCTGGCAGTCCAGTGGTTAAGACTTCACCTTCCAATGCAGGGGGTGCATGTTTGATCCCTGGTCAGGAAGCTAGGATCCCACAGGCCTCCCGGCCAAAAAACCAAAACATAAAACAGAAGCAATATTGTAAAAAATTCAATAAAGACTTAAAAAAAAAAGAAAGAAAGAGCAAGTATTGGAGAATATATAGAGAAAAGGGAACACTCATACACTGTTGGTGGGATTATCAACTGGTGCAGCCACCATGGAAAACGTTATGGAGATTTCTCAAAAAATTAATAGAAATACCATATCATCCATCTATGCACTTCTGGGTATTTATCCAAAGAATGTGAAAACACCAATTTGAAAATATATATGTTCATTGCAGCATTATTTACAATAGCCAAGACATGGAAACAACCTAAGTGTTCACTGATGGTTGAATGGATGAAGGAGATGTGGTACATACATACAATGGAATATTATTCAGCCATAAAAAAGAATGGAATTTTACCATTTGCAGCAACATGGCTGGACCTTGGGGGTATTATGCTAAGTAAAATACCCTATGATTTCACTCACATGTGAAATCTAAAACAAAGCAAAACAAAACATGAACAAACAAAACAAAAAAGCCCTTATAGATACAGAGAAGAGACTGGTGGTTACCAGAGGGACAGGGGACTGGGGGATGGGTGAAGGGAGTCCATTGTATGGTGGTGGGTGGTAACTACACTTTTGGGACTGATCACTATGTAAGGTGTACAGATGTCAAGTTACAATGCTGTACACATGAAAAAAAAAGTCAGGTAAAGAATTTTTCCTGGAGGAGATATCACTTGAGCTGAAACTCAAAAGATCAACTGGTATAGAAGGAGATCTTTCCAGCACCCACCAGACAAGCCACCTACAAAAACTCGAGAAGCCCATAGGGCAACTAGAGCCAGTCCCAAGGGAAGCAGGGTCCTGTTGCTCAGGTGGGAGATGCAGGCATAGCCGGGACCAGGCAGTGCTGACCACCTGCCTCAGATTCACCTGGGGATGGGTGATAAAAATAAAAAAACCCCAGGCTCTCACCTAAAGCCCCTCAGAAAATGGAGCCCTGTAAACTCCACTTAAATAAGTAATCCTGGAGATTCTTATTCGTGCTGAAGTTTCAGAACCACTGATTTATTTGAAACACCCTACGTGCCAGGCGGTGTTCTAAGCTGCTTTAGAATTATGAACACATTTGGTCCTCCTGACAACCTTCCTATGTAGGTGCATTGTTATTTCCATTTTGCAGATGGGGAAATCAAGGTACAGAGATTTTTTTTAAAACTCATCCGAGGTCACGGAGCCTGTAAGGGATAGATCAGGTGGTCTGGTTTCAGGGTTTGTGCTTTAACCGCGTGCTGTCTTTGCATTGATTTTGGGCGTCTTCCCCCCACGTGCAGCCAAGAGCAAACCTGGGGCTCTGGCAACCTGGAACGCTGAGGAGGCGTCTCTGAAGGTGCAGATCACGCCCTGTGTCCCGCCCACCCCATCCCGGGGACTGGACCACACACAGAGCTGTCTCAGGGAAGAAGAGGAGCTTTGGTCTTTCACCCCTGGGGGCTAGAAGCCACAGAAAGAAGTTGACCAGTTTGCAATAAGCCTTTTGGCCCTGGGGTTCAAAGCCCATGTTGCTCTACTCTTTATCTGTGTTACTGATACCTGTTTCAATAGCTTCTGTTTGAGTAGATGGAGCCAGAGAGCTGGGATAGGGGGTTGGAGTAGGCTGACCGGATGGTCAAGCCTGGAGAGCAATTTGCCCTCTTCTTGTGTCAATTCCAAAAGGCAGGGTTTGGAAATCAAGTCAACAGAGAGCTTTTCTTCATCTCCACACAAACAGCCGTTATACAGTGTTTGGAGAGAGTTGGGCAATGCTGGACCGAGCTAGGTCAGAGGAAAAGTCAATTTTGCCTTTAAATCCCTAAAGCCAGGTTTGGTTTCCACGATTCTGTCACACGCCTACAGCTCACACCAAAAAGAAAAATGCTCCAGGCTTGTGTATATCCCCCTCCCCCATCCACCCACCAGTGAACTACTGTGGGCATTAGAATGTTCTGGAACATTCTGCCTTTCCCCTCACACTGAGTGACTGTCATCCCTACACAAACCGTCACCAAGCAACCTCTTTTTGATGGCCCCAGAGTTCTTGTTCAAGGAAAACTGCTCTCAAGCTTAAGCCAATTTGGAAAGCACTGGAGTCGCACATGAAGCAAGAAAAATGGCCAAACGCCAGGGGTAGGCAGAGCAGCCATCTACTCAGAGGATTTCAGAAATAGAGGGGGAACATTAGAAAGTATTTGCTCCAAACCCTTTGCTTCTACAGATGAGGAAACAAAGGCTCAGAGAGGGGAGGTTTCTTGCCCGAAGCACCCAGCTCGCACACGGAGAGGCTAAATCAGAGCCCATTCCCTCAACGCCCAGCTGGTTGGATTTTCCCACCACACTATTTAGCCTCTCGTCATTTGTCTTCAAAACTTCCCAGTTCACATTCTTAGTCATCCATTCAGCCTTTTATTTATTCTCTGGAGTATCTTCTATGAGCTAGTGAGGGGCTAGACCCTGAGCACGAACCAATAATAAGGGGCTCCAGTAAGAACTCTTTATGGTTTGTCCTCCCTCCGTCTTCCCTTCAGAAATGGCACTGGGTGTGGTGTCGCCCCTAACCAATTAAAACAGACTGTCTGGGGCTGAGCTCCACACATGGGGAGTTTAAAAATCTCCCTGAGAGAATCAAATTCTGTAGCCAAAGTTGAGAAGCACGACTTGAGAGCACAGCTTTGGGGAGGTCACGAGCCCCAATTCCACAGAGGCCCAGGGAACTGGGACGGTGGGGTTGTCCTCACCTCCAGACATGGCACCCTACACCTCATGGGGCCCTTATACTGGCACAGGCACCCAGGGGCACACAGGCTGTGATCACACAAGCTGCCAGAGGGCACGTCAAGCCGTCTGGCTCTCTCACCTCGTGCCCTGAGGTGTGTCCTCACGCGGCTGTCGGTTCTGGGGCTCGGCAAGTGGCAGGCTGGACAGCAAGCTAGGCTTCTCTGCCAGTGCGTCCTCACAAGTGGCTCCTGGGGATGCCTTTCGCCGTCCACCAACCTGGCCTGGGGCGGGCGGAGGGTGGGATGTGGTTAGGGGGAAAGGAAGTGACTTCTCAACAAGAGCAGTGCTCACCCCACCAGCTGACCCCTTGCCTCCTTCCAGCCCCAGGGCTCACCCCACACAGGCCAGGGTAGGTGGTGCCAGGACCTGATGGGAGGTCTCCTTCGACTGCCCGGACACCGGGCATCGTTCATTGATAGCTTTGTCCCTTGGCTGCAATTCCAGAATAATGGGAAAAGTTCCACACAACAGTCTACCACTCAGCCAAGAAAAGAGAAAGAAGAGGCTCTCTGTGTACTGGTACTAAATGATCTCAGAGCTATGTTATAAAATGAAAGTGCAAGGTTCAAAACCCTAAATATTACGGCCCCAGTTTGTATTTCAAAGGTGGTTATAATATACACGTGTCTGTGTTCATAGTCTATACAAGAAACATAACAATGGTTGCTTTGGGGTTGGGGTCTGGGGTCTTACTTTCCACTGGGGGGCTCCATGGATGGTTCAGAGCAGGCACCCGGTAGAGTTAACCCCCTCCCCTAGGCTGAGAAGGCAGAGAGAAGGCCCAACTTAATGTGCCTTTACATCCATTTAGCAAAAGTAAGAAATGAACAAAACAGTGCGGTGATGGACATCACCGATGCATGTTGCATACCAGAGAGAAAGGGGGCGTAGATGCCAGCAAAGGGAAGAGCACATGTTACTTTTACAGAAATAAATCTGCTAGTCATGCATCACCAGCTTCTAAAGAGGATGAGAGGCAGCTTCCAATAAAAGATACTGGTGATTACATATCCTTAAAAAACAGAGGAAAAGGAACAAGAGCCAGTGGAAAAGTGGAGAGGTGGCGAAACGACTATATCTAGGCACAGGCCTTTTTTATTAATTGAGGTAACACTGGTTTATAACATTATATAAGTCCCATGTGTACAACGTTATATTTCTACTTCTGTATACACTACAGGGTGCTCACCACCAAAAACTGAGTTTCCATCCATCCCCATACAGTTGATCCCTTTACCCATTTGGCCCTTCCCCACCCTGCTCCATCCTCTCTGGTAATCACTACTCTGTTCTCTGTATCGGCATGTTTGTTTTTTGTTTGGTTTGGGCTGTTCATTTGTTTGGGATCTTGCTTTTTATATTCCACATATGATTGAAGTAATATGGTATGTCTCTCTCCATCTGACTTGTTTAACTTAGCCTAATACCCTCAAGGTCCATCCATGTTGTTGCAAGTGACAAGATTTCATCTTTTTTATGGCTGAGTAGTATTCCGTTGTACACATATATACCGCACATTTTTTATCCATTCACCTGCCGATGGATGCTTAGGTTGGTCCCATATCTCGGCTATTGTAAATAAGGCTGCCTGTATCTTTTCAAATTAGCATTTTCACATTCTTTGGATAAATACCCAGAAGTGGGATAGCTGGATCATATGGTAGTTCTAGTCTTAATTTTTTGAGGAATCTCCATACTGCTCTCTGCAGTGGCTGCACCAATTTCTAATCCTACCAACAGTGTACGAAGGTTCTCTTTTCTCCACACCCTCTCCAACACTTGTTATTTCTTGTCTTTTCGATCACAGCCATGCTAACAGGTGTGAGGTGATGTCTCATTGTGACTTTGATTTTCGTTTCCCTAATAATTAGTGACATTGAGCATTTATTCATGTGCCTGTTGGCCATGTGTACGTCTTCTTTGGAAAAATGTCTATTTAGCTTCTCTGCCCATTTTTTAATCAGGTTGTTTGTTTTGCTGTCGTTGAGCGGGGCACAGGGTTTTCTCTCATACTCATGTACAAATTACTTGGCTATATGACGTTTCATTTAAACATCACAGCCACCGAGGGGTGGGGTGCTGTTACCAGCCCCACTTTGTAGATGTGGACACCTGGGTCAGAAAGCTGACTTTCTCATGCCACACACCAGTCAGTGGCATAGGGGGCCCAGGCTCAATTTTTTTCATATTCTGACTTTCTTTCTTCCACACACATTCCCAGAAGTCTCATACCCAGAGATAGTACCGTACGAGTACTATCAAGACTGCCATTTAGGGCTTCCCTGGTGGCGCAGTGGTTGGGAGTCCGCCTCCCGATGCAGAGGACACGGGTTCATGCCCCGGTCCAGGAAGATCCCACGTGCCGCGGAGCGGCTGGGCCCGTGAGCCACGGCCGCTGAACCTGCGCGTCCGGAGCCTGTGCTCCGCAACGGGAGAGGCCACAACAGTGAGAAGCCCGCGTACCGCAAAAAAACAAAAAAAAACACCTGCCATTTACTGATGCCACAGGGCACCCCATGCATACATTGTAACCACACCCCCGAACACGCACTAAATCTATCCTCTCACCAACTGCTATGTGCTCCTTTTTATTATTTCAATTTTGAACCATGTGAATATAATACCAACTCCAAATAGTGTAAGCGGTCTTACTACTGTCTGATCCTTTTCCATTCTGTTTCTGGCTGAGACTATGATCAACTAGTCCATATTGAAGTGCTAATGCATTAATGGGCCACACACTCAGAAAAGGTGTTAGAACTTTATCGGGGGCCTTTGGAGACAAAGCCTCAGCTGAGAGGTTTCTACCACTCTCAAACCCCAAAGCACCACTTTCCTTCCCATGGCAACCACCATGAGCAACTTTCTCAGACGTCCTTCCAGACACAGTTTACTCCCCTCCCTGTATTTATTGACATGGAAGCAGGTTATACACACTGCTGTGTATCCTGCTTTTTTTTTTTTAACCTCATACAGCTTTAAAAGTGTTCTAAGAGTTTTTAAAGAATATATCTTTGAAATTCGTTTATCAGTTTGTTTAAAAATCCACACATTTCACGATTTTAATGGCTCCAGAATATTTCGCTCTGTAAATATACCCTATGTTAATTTGACCAGTGCCTTTCTAATAGATATTTGGTATGCTCTTATACCTTGCTGTACAAGCAACATTGCAGTTTTGCACATTGTAGGATAACTTCCTGAAAGTAGAATTGTGTGTCAAAAGCTACAGGCATTTGTAATTTTGAGAGCTATTTCCAGACCGCCTTGCGGTAGGTGGTGCTTGTTCCTCGTGCCCTTGCCAACAAGGTAAAGCTAGCAAATTTGTACAAAGAGGCAAGCATGGGATGCTTAGGCCCTGTGTGCTGTCTGTAGGGGCTCGTGGCGCCTGGGGAGAAGCTTAAAGGTGCTGGGGCTTGCCCACGAGAGGTCAGGCTTCACAGGGGACATGAGAAGCTCTGAGACCAGCTCCCCTCACCTCTCAGTCCTGCCAAAGACGGAGCCAACAGAAATGCCCCATGATCCACAATATCACTGAGGTTAGTGCCAAGATCTCTCTGCATCTCATCGAGGAATGGTGAAACCCAAGTGTGTGACTGAATCCCACCTGCTCAAAGGCAACTGCCCAGGTTTGCTCATCTTCGTGCACGGGTGGTCTCTTGATAGTCGACAGCACATGTGGGGACAGTAGTATAATTAGTTCCCACTCTCCTGGCAAGAAACTGGTTTCTCCAACAAGGTTGTGGAGTTAAGAAGGGAAAGCTTCATCTTTGCCTAGCCCTTCCCCCTCACTATGCCCTGAAAAGGTGGTTTGATTAGTTGGAGCCTCCAGTGGTGGCCTTTGACCACTGCCCTCTGGGCTTCTGGTCAGAAGACAGACACCTCTTTAGCTTTCTGAGGACAAGGCTGGCTGCTACCCTTGTTCAGCGTTAGGCAATTTTCTAGCCAAAGTTTACTATACTTCTTTGGGGCTTAGATACTAGTGTGAAGTGTCAGAGGCTAAAACTGCATCCCTACCCTTCATGGTCTCCCTTATCTGTGTTATGCTGTTGGCAGAGATATGGCCTATTTCCCAGCAAGGAATGACTAGAGTGTCTGTCAGGATCTAAGGGATCCTGGTGCATCTTGATCTACCCTGGGATAAACCCTCCCCGCCCAGCTTGGCTGGAAATGTACAGCCACCCCAAGCGACCGACAGTCGTGAGGAGAAGGGTTGAAAGGGAAGCTATGAAGCAGAGGATGGGAAACTGTACTTGCCACGGGGTAACTGAATCAGAAAACCCCCAATGTCAAAGCTTCAAAGAGGTTTTGTCAACCAGCCTCTTATTTTTCCCAACGAGAAAACTGAAGCCAAGCAGGTAGGAGAACTCATCACAAAGCCAGTCTCCACTGAGTCTGGGACGCCCCATCGGAAGGTGGTAGGAATTTCATGGAGATTGACCTTTCGCCCTTATAGTGAATGGCGGAAACATTCTCCCTCACTTAAAGTTTGCTATGACGCCAACCCAACCGACGACTATGAGCACAGAAGGTTTGTGGAAGGTCTAGAAGCTTTTCTCATTTCCCAACCAAACCATAGTCGGCTGCACTCAGTTCAGCCTCCCTCGGAAACACGTGGCTTGGCAGATGGGTCCCCAATGGGAGTTTGGTGAATGCCTTCCAAGGTGATAATCATTAACAGCAAAGTACACTTTAAGGCAGATTAATTAGGAAGAATACTCTTCAGGTTGATCCCCCCCCCCCACATTTAAAGGGTATTGATAGTCTAAGAAAGTAGAGAAATGATTCTTTGGTGCCAACTCTACTGGGCATTTCTACATTTCTCCTCTCCTCCTTTCCAGCCACTTTGGCCAATAACTCCTGGTGCCTCTAGACAGCTAACCAGTCTGGTCTGCCCCTTCCACGAGTTACTCCAGCGGCTGCGGGTTCATCTCCACATGCCATCTCTTACCAGCCAGCTGGGTCCCAAATTCCTTTTCATTTAAAAAAAGATTTTGGTTTCTATTTCCATTATTGGTAGTATGACCTTGGACTTTCCCACGTCTATACTGTGCATGTCAGGATCGAATTCCAACTACCGGCTACTAGCCAGCAAAAGGGAGCATCTTTCCAGACCCAACGAGCAATATTTTCACATTCTAGTAGCATTCAGGATGCAACTATATTCAAAAATATATTTTGTATATTTTTAAATATATGAAAGCAAAGTCCTCTACATAGGCACAGCCTACAATCAATATCAGATATTAAGTGGTTAACATATTGATGATATTGGGTACTAACATAGTTTAAATACTATTTTATTATTTTAGGAAAGGTTGTAATTTGTCTTCCAATCAAGCTCTTTAAATGGCTTTCTGCAGCCTGCCAAACTATTTCCTGAATTTTCACCAGTAGAAATTCAGTCCTTTGTGTTTACCCTTCTAGAGGCTCCTCTTTCAAAATGTATAGCCCTCAGGAAGGAGTAGCATTTTTCCCTACATCTTAAAACTCAACTGATCTCCAGCCAACTGCTTACCTTCTACCGAAGATCAGCTTTTCTCTAGTGCTCCAGTTACTGTCTGTTTACTAGTATTACTATTTTGAGGATGGGGGTTATGTCTATGTCATTCATGAATATCTCCAGGGCTTGGAATGGGTATGCAATAACTACTTATTGAATGAATAACACATCAGCCTGCTATGTCAGATCCTTTGCCATAAACTAGCAGTTCTTAAGTATTATAGCCCCTTTTTAAAAAAATCCACAGAACTTTTAAGATCTAGTGATTAAGAAACCGCATAATGACCACAAGTTATTCAGACCTGAATTATCCTCAGTGCAGAACACTGAAATAAATGTTTGTTCCATCAACCACAACAGCACCCACACGTATTCAAAGGCTTGGTGTACATGTGGATTTTCAGGCCTTTGCAGCCTCTCTGAAGCACCCCTTCCTTATATCTGTAGCCTACAAGAGGGGATGGAAAACTCACAATTTTGCCAAGAGATGGTCCTGTTCCTAAAGATTAATGAGAAGTAAGAATGATGCTGAAAAGGGGGGATAATAAGGTAGTCAGTACCTGGAGATTAATTCCCCCAGAACACAGTGGTTATTATTCTAGTGGTGGGTCAATATTAAAGTCTAATGTTGATACATGGAAATAATCACCATGTTTGTGCACCCCTATTCCTGGGAGTGGAGGGAGGCCCAGAGCACAGATGGGAATATGGGCCGCAGACCCATGTCCTACAGAGTCTGGAACTCCCATGACTGGTGTTCAGATCTGCGAATCTTTCTCACTTCTTTTCACTTTGGTCCCCATCCCCAACCCCACAATGAGGCAGCTCAGACAGGAAGTGGTGGCAGCTGGTGTGGCCCTTTGGAAGCAGAGATCACAAGAGGCACGCATAAGCTTCTATCCAACTTTAGCTCTAGCTCTGTCGCCCCCACTGTGACCATCCCTCACATGGACTTCACCAAAGCCTCTTAATTTCCTCTCTTGCCCTTCTCCATCCCCCTCTTCTCACTGCTGAATACATGATCCTGTCTAGATACAAGTGATACCCTTCAATAGCTTCCCAGCGCTCTTGGGATAAAGATGAAACCCCAACCTGTGCCCCCGGGTCCTGCTGGATGGCACCCTGCCTACCTCGAGGTCTCACAGGGTGCCTTCTCCCACTCTATCTGCTCCAGCCACGGGGGCTCGCCTGCCACTGTTTTACACCTTCACACGTGCTGTTCCCTCTACCTGGTATCTTTCCATCCCCGTCCTTTTGCCTAGACAATTCCTATCCCTCCTTCAGAGCTCAGGCCCAACATGGCTTCCTGGAGGAAACTTTTCATGACTCCCCTGCTAGATTGGGCCCCCTTCTTATACCTGCTTAGCACCCCAGACACCTATGCTGCAAGCACCCTGAGCTGAGTGACTCCCTTCCAGGATAAGCGAAAGCTCCCCTAACTCCAACCCTGACTGGCCGTCGGACGGCCGAGGATCAAAGCCCTCAGCTTCCAAGGTGAGGTATGCTGTTGGTGCTTGCAGCTTTACCGAGACCGCTCATGTCAAGCCAGCAGGCCTGCATCTGTACAGAAATCCTAGTCCTTTGATGTCGCGCTGCACCCGTCCTCAGCTTTTGGGCGAGAGACCATGTCCCCCTCATCTGTTGCCCGTTCAGCAGCCTTGGAGCTCTGCTTCTGATCACACCTCCAAGCAAGGTAAAATCCCAAATGCAAAAGGTCACTGCCCCCACCTCCCAACCACTAGCCCACTCCCCAAGGACCCACCATCAATGATATTCTTTGTATCCTTCAAGGAAGAAAAAGTATGCTATTACCACCAAATAAATATATATACAGATGCATGCAAGTATTTCTATATTTTTACTTATACCAAATGTATTCTGATATATTTTGGACTGGGGAGGCATGGGATACACAATCCTGCTTACCCCAATTCCTGGTCTTTTTCTTTTTCTGCACAATTTTACATTGTATGGCTGTGTTATTACATTATTACTTCGTATGCTGTATTATTTATGTAACGAGTCTACCATACAGTAGTCTGCTTTTCAGTTTTCTGATCTTACAAACAATGCTGCAATGAATATTTTTATATACATGTCTTACTTTCCTTTTGTGAATATATCTATAAGTTCCCAGTAATAGAATTACTGCACCAAGAGGGGGGTACTTCCAATTTTAATAGACACTATCAAATTATCCTTTAAAAAGTAAACCATTAACACTTCCAGCACAGCCTTTGAGAATGGCAGCTTGTCCACAGTGTGACGAACACTGGATATTGACCAACTTCTTAGTTTTAACCTATGAGCTCACTGAGAATTGATCCTCATCGACCTCTCTATAATGATGAATGAAGTTAACCCTGTTTTCATGTGTTTATTTTGCTGTAAATTCCGTGTTCATAGCCTCTCTTTTCCTCATTTTCATCTTGAATTATTCAATCTTGATTTATAAGAATGTTTCCTAAACTGAAGAGGTGGGGCTGTGGTACAGATTGCTACTTTTCCCTAGATTTCTTTTTCTTTTGACTTTTACTATTTTAATCATCTAATGTTAGAAAGTCTCGATTTGAGGCTCTGTGTGCTGCTTAAGAATGCCTTCCCTGGCCCAAAATTATATACTTTTTTTTTTTTTTTGCAGTATGCGGGCCTCTCACTGCTGTGGCCTCTCCCACCGCGGAGCACAGGCTCCGGACGCGCAGGCTCAGCGGCCATTGGCTCACGGGCCCAGCATTTCCGCGGCATGTGGGATCCTCCCGGACCGGGGCACGAACCCGCGTCCCCCTTATCGGCAGGTGGACTGTCAACCACTGCACCAGCAGGGAAGCCCCTATATACATTTTTATCAGTTTTAAAGAGCTGGACAACTGCTACTGTCTGTCCTAAAGATTCATCTGGTGCCTACTGATCCCCAGCCCCCTTGAGACACCACAGTTTAACAAAACACTGACAGTTGATCTTCCTTTTGACGGTTCTTGCTGAGATCTTCCCCTATGCACACATTCAGCCAAAACAGCCAATATACTTGAGGTTAATTCAATTGATGTTTTTTCCTGGTTCCAAACTGTTCTCTGGGTTATGGATTACTTCCAAATGCCCTTTGCACAGCCTGGATTGAAGAAAACATCCCATAAACTCCGGTCTAATTAAAGCCCTGCTCTTAAAACACAAGAATCTGTTTGAATGCTTTTCCTAAAGCTCTTGGAGAAGCTGACTTCCCTGGTTGTCTTTAGTCTTCTACGTGCAGCACCTTCAGCTAAACCATTCCTAAGAGTAGTTGGGATTTTGCTGATGGCCTGCAGGTGAGCTTTATGTGTGGTGGGGGAAGGGGTAAATGGGTGTGAGCTTCACAGGTGACTGGTGGAGGAGATCACAGCAGCACAAACCTGGGAAAAAATCAATATTTCTAAAGCTCTGGCTTCATGGGACTTTCCCCCGTGATTTTTAGCTCATAATGTTTTAGAGTTTATAAACCCTTTCATGGAAATCAGCCCATTGTTGTTTTACAGCAATACTGAGGAGAGTCATATGTTGTTCCTAATATTTTTATGTAGGAAAATAGAGGCTCTGGGAGACGAAGCTAACACAGCTGGGAAGGGTTAAGCTGGGTTGCAAATCTCTTTGTTACGACTCTGAGTCTACTGGTCCTTCCCCAGTTCTCCCTGTCCTACCTAGTTACATCAACTTTCACGTAACAGAAGAGCTAAGCTTAAATGCAATGCTTATTAAAATAGTCATGTGCTCTAAGGAATGAAGAAGTAACTCTAAGGAAGCTGACTTTCAACCTCCAAAAAGAGCTGAGCCAGGTCAGTGTAGCAGCAGCCCAGGATCCGGCAGCCTCCTGGAATACATTCGGAAAGGGTTGCCATATAAAATATAGCATCCCTAGTTAAATTCACATTACAGATAAACAATGAATAATTTTTAGTATAAGCAAGCCCCAAATATTGCATGGGACATAATTACCCTAAAAAATATATATTTGTTTATTTGAAGTTAAAATTTAACTGGATGTCCTGTGTTTTTAGTTGCTGAATCTGACAATTCTAATTGAGGAGAGACGGTTTGTCGATACGTGTAACAAGATTTGTGATATTCTCGGTCTGAGGAGGTATTAGCTGAGTCGTAGCAGTGACTTCCTAATATAGAATCGAGAAAGGTCACCTTGTACCACTTAAGATCTCCCAGACAAGGAATACTTTTGCCCATTTTGCTTGGAACCAAGCTAAAAAGTTAATAATGCAATGTATCAAAGTCTTTTAAAAATTACAAAAGATGTGTGCAATTATTTATCTTTAAAGGTGGTCTTTGCATCATTCTGAAAAAAATAATAATTCTGAAAAAAAGGAACCAACTTACTTCAAAATTCCCTGGTGGCGCAGTGGTTGAGTCCGCCTGCCGATAAGGGGGACGCGGGTTTGTGCCCGGGTCTGGGAGGATCCCACACGCCGCGGAGCAGCTGGGCCCGTGAGGCATGGCCGCTGAGCCTGCGCGTCAGGAGCCTGCGCGTCCGGAGCCTGCGCGTCTGGAGCCTGTGCTCCGCAATGGGAGAGGCCACAACAGTGAGAGGCCCGCGTACTGAAAAAAAAAAAAAAAACAAAAAAACAGGGTTTTAGTGAATAATAAATTCAGTCAATGGAACACAATGAAAGAAAATAGAATCCAAAATTATTTTTAAGAGTGTTGATACAAGACATTCCTTGACACAGAAGTATGTTGATAGAATATTGAATGAAAAATACAGGTTTTGCTATATTATCATATTTTTGCAAAACAACTGCATTTTGTCTGTTAAAGCACACCTTCCCCCCTCATGTTTTAGCATCTCTGATATTAGGATGCCTTTAGGACTTAATGGCATGATCAGTGTTATTGGCCAGGCAGCAGACATGGTGCAATTGTCATCTATGTGCATGTGAGAACTCAGTGACTGCTGGTCGTGGTGTCAGCTCACTGAGCTGTCTGCATTGTTGGTACATCTCCTGAGTTTGCCATTTAAAATATCTTCCAAGATTACACTATGATTCAGCATTGAAATGAAAAGTTATTTTCTGTGCAGAAGCATGGAAACAAAGCCGAAGGGACTAAATTTGATTTTAGCAATACAAATTTTCTTTTTGTCTTGGAGAAACAATAACAGTTATATATTGTTTTGCAAAGCAGCAAACAAGCAAGCACATTACAAAACCCAAGAAAGGAACAGACTCACAAGTAGATGAAGGGGTGTTGGATTTTGTTACTGAGAAATGTGCAAAAGGATTGCCAATTACAAGCTGGCCAAGGAAAGCAACTGAGGACAATTAATTTGTTCCTGGGCCAGTTAACCAGGGAGAGGGAAGCCTGGGGCAGAGCTTGGGTGAGCAGCCCAGCCAGCCTCTGGGGACTCCGGCCGCCTTGTCTGTCCTGTTGGCTTTTAATCCAGTCCAGGCAGCTAAAACAGAAGGCAGGGAGAGATTGAGGGGCTTCCACACGGTGCCTGGGACTCCCCTGCTGTCCCTCTCGAGGGCCAAGGCAGCTGAGTGACAGAAGGAACGGTTGTGAGCGAGAAGGCATGTTGCCGTCACTTAATTTGCATTTTATCTGTTATCTGGAACTTACCCTGGTCACTTGGGAGCCTCAGGCAGAAGGAAATCCTCAGGGCTCAGGCAAATACCGGGATTTGCCCTCTGAACCGGCACCAAACCTCTGATCCAAGGACCCCAGCAAGGCGAGGAAGGGGATTTAAGGCAGCTGGAGTCTATAGTCCCAGCTGCAGAGGGAAAAGCCATGAAGAAAAAGGCCTGTGGTCTCCCAGGATCATAAGCCATCTCATGCCCCGCCCCCCAACAGCCAGCTGAGTGTCTTTTCTCTCAATACTTTCTCTATTATACCAGCCCAACAACAGTAATAATAATATTTGAGTGCGTACTACGTGTCAACCACTATGCTAAGTATTTTATATACATCGTCTCATTTAATCCTCACCATAGTTTGGGAAGGTAGGTTTTATTATCTGAACTTTACAGATGAGGAAATTTAGGTTCAAGTTCACCCAACAAGTGCAGAAACAGGAGTCACACTTCAGATTCTCTGGCTACGCATCCCCTGCTCTGAAGCACCACTCACAGGACATTTCTCTGGACAAAGACCCCTGACTGCGGGCTGTCCTCTCCTGTCTAATCCCCTGCTGCTCCTCGGAACTGCTTCCTCTCTCCACTTCCCACCTACATACCCAGCAGCTATCAAAGAGCCATCCCACATTCCTGTTCTGTGCCCACAGTGGCTGCTCAGCCCTGGGAGTCACCCCAGGATCCCCTGTGCTCACAGAGAGGACACTCAAGTAGCCCTGTGTGCCACCCACAATCCCCTGTGCCCACAACTAGCAGATACTGTCTTCTAAACACCACCTTGGGTCCACTGGTTCCCCATGGTTGCGTGAATTAAGTCAGCCCTTTGCCTCAGCATGCCCACTGAGGAATGCTGGGACCTGTGCCCGTGTTCATAGGGCCCGGCCCAAGCCCAGATCCAGCTTTATGAAGCCCCCCTCCCACAGAAGGCTGGCAGGGGCTAGGTCTGAGACGCCTGCTCTGACCCCTGAGTCCCACCTCTACTGCTCACTGAGGGGATTACGCGCACATGATCTCAATAGAGTTAATAAGCGATTCTAAAGCCACGTCTCTTCAATTCAGCTGTGAGTTCATTGAGGCCTTGTCCCTCACCTGATACGAGCAGTCATCAGTGGTCTCTCTCTCTGTGCTCGAGAGTCCACCACCAGGCCCAGGATGGGGGCTCAGCAGAAACGCTCCTGGAGTGGATTTGTGTCTCAACCACACTAATCCCCCTGCCTGACATCTGGACTTTAGGAGGTGATAAGGGAAAGCTGTGTGGGGCAACAGCACAAGAGGCATGAAGGGGACGGCGTGATACTGCCTCAGGGGTCCAGGTGTGACAATATGACCACTGATCAAAGCACTGGTTTGGCATCTGGCTCAGTGGATTCTGGAGCTGGTGGCTCTAGAACTGAGTGCGGATTCCATTCTCTGCCTGACTCGAAAACAAAAGTGAAACAGAAAGCAGCTGTAGCCAGGACAGAAAGCAAATTAATTAACTTGATTTTTAAAAAATTCTTTCCATTGAACATTGTTTTAATTCAGAGTCATTCCTGAGTTGATTCTACCAATACCTAAGTGTGCCAGAAAGTGAGCGTTGAAGAGGAAACAAGGGTAGAGAAAGTTTTTGGGGGAGGTGCCAATGGACAGAACTCAGGGGAGACCCAGGGTTGGAGTTCAATGTTTGTGAATGTGCAAGGGGTAAAGGCCACGGGGGCAGGGAGCAAGGAGAGAAGGGAAGATAGTGACCTGCATAAAATGATGGGGCAGAGTGTTTCCCTGGAGAGCTCTCCATCAAAGTGGGGTCTATGAGAAACACACTCAGCGATGGGCACGGAAGCCCCAGTGCATAAGAGGAACACATACCCAGGATTTGCACCCTAACTTCTCAGCCTAAGACTGACCCTAGAGGGAAACAGGAGGAAACAGAGGAACATTAATACAATGCCTCTGTAAGTGGCTCTGAATTTCCTGCCAAGTTTCTATTTCAAGGATTCCACCCAAGAATATATGTTGCAAACTATTTCACATAGCTGGCCTTGGCCTTCGGGAAAATTATAGCAGAGACCACCAACCCGGGGTGCATTTGAGATTGTCCAGAGTATGTAGTTAAGATCCTGGCCGCCAATTAGAATGTGTGGGAAAGTTTTCCACACCACCAAGCAATTCTCGGACACCAGCTGGGTGTCCTACAGTTCAATTTTAACACTATCTACTTGGAGACAGCATCAGATCCCACAGGATAAGGGCTCAGTCCCACGACCCTCCCCGTCACTTCAGACACCAGTTGCAAGTCCAGTTTGTCATCTGTGCTTCTGAGCCATCAGAAGTTCCCATGACCCATTCCTTGGGTTGCATTAATTTGCTAGATTGGCTCATGGAACTCAGAGAAACATTTTACCTACTAGGTAACCTGTTTATTATAAAAAGATATATAGCTCAAGAACAGCCAGACAGAAGAGATGCACAGGGCAAGGTATGGGTAAAGGGCACAGCATCCGTGCCCTCTCATAGCCAGCCATTCTTCCCAAATCTCCAATGTGTTCACCAACTCGGAAGCTCTTTGAACCTCATCGTTTTGGATTTGTGTGGACGCTTCTTACATAGGCATGACTTGTTGAATCATTGGCCACTGGTGAGTGATTCGACCTCTTACCCTTCTCCCCTCTCCGGAGGTCCAGGGGTGGGACTAAAAATGCCAACTCTCTAATCACGTGACTGCGTCCTCTGACAACCAGCCCCCATCTTTTGGCTACCTAGGTTCCAAAAGTCACTTTATTAACATAAGAAAAGACACCTTTAGAGCTCTTATCACTTAGGAAATTTAGAGTTTTAGGAGCTCTGTGCCCGACTTGGTGATGAAGACCAAATACATATTTATTATTAATCATAATATCACAACAGTCATTCTGTTCCTTTACCCCTTAAGCATCTAGATGACTTTGGGGTATACTTAGGAGCTTCATGGTGCTCCTGGGAAGGTGGGGTGGGGGGAGAGACGGTTCTGTGATGCCAGCCCACGCCTGGGTAGAGAGCTACCTAACATAGACCATGAACAAATGAATGAATGCATCAACTAAATCCTGTTTTCACATGGCATTTCATGAAATGACTTTTTTCCATATGAAGTCTCTGATGATGGGAGAAGATGGTGCCATCAGAACTCCTTAAAAGTCACCAAGGGCAAGAGGAAGAGCTGGGATTGGCCCCTCTATCCTGAGGACCTGTCGTCTGTGACTCAACATTGGACTCGGGTGTTGGGTGCCCTTTCAGGAAGGACTCCCTAGTCACAAGGCACCGCTAGCGTCTCCTTCTCAGGAAAGAGGCCCAGAGCTTTGCGGCTGCCGAGATGCATTCTCAGGGACCCTGTGCGAGCCCCGGCAAAGGCCGGCTCTATCCCTCCACGTTCTTGTGCTCACCAGAGTAGAAATGCTCAAGGCGACAGGTTAGTGGGTTGTAAAACACAATGGAGCATCTGGGCAAAGATCATGGACCAGGGCAGAATCGGTGTAACGCTCGAGAGTTTGTCCCCAGTGCCCAGAGTTTTGAGCGACTCTTGGGAAAACAAAGTCACGGGTGTTGGAACCCAGCCTCCTTAGGTAGGGCAGCTGCAGAGGGAAGTAGAATTGCCCCAGAAAAGTGAGCTTCAAGTCCCGGCCTTGACCTGTACTAGCGGTGTCTCTGATTATTCTCGTTTCAAATTTAAAATCAGAAATAGCTCAAAGAGGTTATGAGGGTTTAATAATGACACTTGAGTGTTTCCTCTGTGCCAGGCACTCGTGTAAGCACTTTATGTGTATTAATTCACTGAACCCTCACAATGACCTTATGAAACAGGTGCAACTATTAACACACATTTATAAATGAGAAAACTGACGCACAGAGAAGTTAAGTAACTCTCAGAAGATCACACAGCTGGTAAGTGGGAGGGCCAGGGTCTGAACCCAGGCAGTTTAGCTCCAGGGTCAGTAACTACACTAGGTAAGAATACGGTCAAATATAAAGGGGGGCAGATAGGAAAAAGTATTCAAATGACTCTATTTCACTGATTTTGAAACACACAAATTTCCCCCACGTTTTAACATCTTGAAAATCTGAATGCGTCACATTTGAAAAATTCTTAGATTCAATTCATTAGGGAATGAACTTGAGGTGGAACGGATTCCTGAATAATTCTTCCAATTCCAATTTATCTCTTCTTTACTGTAACAAATGTTATTAAAATGAAGCATTTATCTTCCACCTACTGTGAATAGTGGGTGGCCAAGCCCACACTGGAACTGTAAATACCATGTGAGGCCACACGACCTCATCTGGTAACTCTCCCCTCAGCCCCACCGCACTGGTTACGCTGGCCTTGTTCCCGTTTTGAGACATACTTGAGCGTGTAGGTCCCTCTTGCCTGGAAATTCTCTTCCTCGTGCTTCACTCTTTAACTTCCTTCTGTTCTCTGCTCAAACAGGGGGCGCCCTGCCTACCGCTATTTTAACTTGAGTCCTTCCCCAAAACCCACTATCCACTTCTGACTTGCTTTATTCTGTTTATTGCTCACCTCCTTCTGGATGTAAATTCCATGAGGGAAGGCATTTCAGTCTGGTTTTCTTGGTTGGTTGGTTGGGTTTTGCTGCTGCGTACCCAGGATCTAGAATAGTGCTAAGGACACAGTGGCTTTCAACAAATATTTCCTGAGTGAATGAATGAATGAATGAGGGCTCACTGGAGATTCTTGTTGGATATTGAAGGAAGAGGTACTCAAGAGTATTTGCTTATCTTCAGAGTGGGGAGGCCATGTGGAGAGAGGGGAAGCCAGGCAGAAGGTTTAAAGGACCTGCATTCTAGACCTTCTCTCATTGCAAGTCTTAGAGGAGTGGCCAATCTTTGGAAAAACTAGGATGGAAACATAACAGTTTTGACAGACTGCTAGAGAGCATCTAGATTAATTTTGTCATTTACAAACCAAATGCAAAGCATTAATCTTGCCTGGATCATAGTTTTTAAAAAGAAAAATTTCTAGTATCATGGGGAGTGGGAAGGGGAAGCTGGGACAAAGTGAGAGAGTGGCATGGACATATATACACTACCAAACGTAAAATAGATAGCTAGTGGGAAGCAGCCGCATAGCACAGGGAGATCAGCTCCATGCTTTGTGACCACCTAGAGGGGTGGGAGAGGGAGGGTGGGAGGGAGGGAGACACAAGAGGGAAGAGATATGGGAACATATGTATATGTATAACTGATACACTTTGTTATAAAGCAGAAACTAACACACCATTATAAAGCAATTATACTCCAAAAAAAAAAAAAAGAAAGAAAGAAAGAAAAGAAAAACAGTTCTAAAGTGATTTTGGAGATAATTGGGAAATTTGAAAATGAGCTAAATATTAGACACTATTAGGGAATTACTGTTAATTTCGCTCTGATAATGGTACTCGGGTTAAGCAGAATACTCCTGTTCCTTGGGGACAAGTGTTGAAGTGTTTAGGCAGGAAGTATCATAATGTCTGCAGCTGGTCTGCAACTGCCTCCCGGGAGTGGGTACCACTCACTCAAATGATGACCCTTCCCCTTTGCCCCCTGCAGTCAGGCCCCTCCCCCAATGCCTAACGGTGTTCTGAGCCCATTTCCACCCATAAGAGCAGGACCTTTAGTGGGAGAAGGTGGCCTGTGTGTGACTACAGTGGTGAAACCAGGACTCGCTGTCAACACTCTATGTTTTTACTTGGGTCCTGGATTGGGATGTTGGTTTGAAAGTGGTTTTGATTCTCTTGATGGCCAACCTGAAGCTGTGACCACTCAGCATCCTGCCTGTCCTCCTGTGCTTGGCCCTTTCCCTCATGGTAAATTCAACTCCTTTGGTCTCTTTTTCTTCACTACCCCAATTAGTCGATACAGCTCAAGACCTTGGTAATTTCTCTACATCCATCTTTGTTTTTCTCTATTATTAACAAAAACAAATTCATCTCCTATTTCACCAAGGTTTCAGAGCAAATGACAAGCTAGTATCTTCAGCTTTGCTACACAGAGAGGAAACTAAAGGCTCAGAAATATAAAGTGTCTTTTGCAAAGGCAAAAATTTGAGTGGCAAAAGAATCTCGAACGAGACTCTTTTGAGATTGGATTCCAAGTTCTCAAACTTCGGCCTCCCTCCTGGCAAAAGTTTGGCAGTCTTCATTGGAACTGATTCCTTTTTTTTTCCGTCTCAAAAAGCCTGCCACTCAAGGCAGGAAGAGAAAACCACTGTCAGTCACCCACGGGAGGCGGAGCCTGCTTCCAGCTGCAACCAGTGGAAAGTTACCCGATTTTGTTTTTCTCTGTTTGCAAAGCCCCGTTTTGCAGCCTGTATCTGAGTACAAACATTAGGGATTTCAGACATTCTAAGCTGAACTTCAACCTTGCAGGATTCAAATCTATCTTATCTTAAAAGAATGCATCCCCTATAATTTAAAAAAAAAAAGTCATTTTAAAGCTGCAGAGGCAGGTGTTCTGTGATTTGCTGGAAGAAGTTTGTTAAGGATTATAAATAGGGCAAGATTTACCCTTTCTCTGAAATTCAAAATCCTTGCAAGTACCATGGCTGGGAATTTAAAGGAAATCATCTGAAAGTTGAACATTTGTCTTCACCATGGTTTTCCAAATGAAAGGGAAACTGTCTTGGCAAAAACGCATCAACTTTCAGAGACCGAGCAAAGCTGGTGAAAGCGACCCGGATGTTCATGCGGTGAGGCCTGGGTGTGGGGGGAACCTGTCCTGCTGTTTGAAAGAATATCTATATTGGGGACTTGGGACTCTGTGTCACTGAAAAGGTGAAAAACCAACAGTAGTTCTGAAAAGAAATACAGTTGCTGCAACCAGGAGAAGCAGATTTAAAAGTACAAAGCAAGTTATCCCAGGCAGGACCAGCGAGGCGTCAGGGTGACACCAGAGCCATTGAACAAAGCTGGAGCCGGGCGACCTCCACAGGACCCATGCCAATGTTTTTGTCCCACTTCAGGATGAACATGTGGGCTTTTACCATATGAATGTGCCAGCCTTCACAAGGCCATGGCCAATCCCTCAGCCCTCCCAGAGCACCCTGGTCTTTTCTAGGAACAAGTTCTCAGTTTGATCTCAGGTGGTTGGAGTGAAGGGACCAGAAGCAGGACCAAAGATAGGGGCAAACTTGGGACTCATTTCTTTCTTTTTTTTTTTTGCGGTACGCGGGCCTCTCACTGTCGTGGCCTCTCCCGTTGCGGAGCACGGGCTCTGGACGCGCAGGCTCAGCGGCCATGGCTCACGGGCCCAGCCGCTCCGCGGCACAGGGGATCTTCCCAGACCGGGGCACGAACCCGCGTCCCCTGCATCGGCAGGCGGACTCTCAACCACTGCGCCACCAGGGAAGCCCGGGACTCATTTCTTGACATCAGTTCTTAGGGAAGAAGAAGAAAGGCCAGAGCATATTTTGCTTTCCCTTCCAATTCTGTGTAGGACAAAATGGCAACATACCCACTAGTTAAGGCTGCCTCTTCTCCTCAGAGGGTCATGAGCTTCGACCAGGATAAATGCGATCTGAAGTGAGGACTGGTTCTTACTAGAGAGGATAACAAATAGCTTCTTTTCAAAGCGTAAGAAGGCAAAATAGCAAAGTGGCCTGAGGAGGAAAAGAAATGATCAGAAACATTAAAGATAATAGCAGCTGACAGACTACATTGAGGGCCAGGGGCAGCCTCCAGCGGTGGTGGTTGTTATTGCCTTTGCATGGCTCTCTCTGTTATCTTTTTTTTTTTTTTTTAACCAGCATGTAAACTCCGTTTGTCTCGCTCACCATCGTGATACCAGAGCTGAACAGGTAAGGAGGGGCTTAATAAATCACTGTTGGCGTGAACAAGTAAGTAGATTGTAACTACGTCAGAAACGATTGGTTCAAGAGGAGCGTGAGATTGGCTTCCAAATATTGGTCGAGAGCTTGCAGTAGGATACGCCAAGGATATATTTAATAGGTTCCTATGATCAGGTGACTTTTCTGGATCTAGAAATCTGAGGAGGTGACAGTGTAATGAACTGCGGTCTTCCTGTGAGGAAGGAGTTAAACGGGTTTAAACCTGGATTTCTGAGGGAAATACTGTGCTTAGCAGGGGCAAGGGCCTCCATTTCGGCCACAGGAGGGGGACGCAGGCCTTCCAGTCCTGCTTAGTGAGCTTGACCAAAGGTGACGATGACTAAGGGCTAAGGTCGTGCCCTCCCTCCCTCCAAATCGATACTTTAATGTGACTTATCAGAAAGAGAAAGAACTGTTTACTTTAAAACCCTGGATCCCATAAAGGGAGCGGGGAAAGGCCTAAACCCCACAGAAGCTCAGGGCTGGCGCCCATGGCCACCCCCATACAGCCAGGAGAGGGGAGAACAGAAGGCACCATCCCACTGGCAGAGAACGGGCCCTGGGCCCGGAGAAGACATGAGGTGACTGGAAGGTAGGTGCCTCCCCACACACATTCCAGTATCTTCCAACTCCCCTGTGTGATTTAGGCTGTTCCTCTGGGGGGCCACTGACTTTGAGAAGTGAGGGTGAGCTGCCACCCAGGTGTTTAAAAACACCCTACAGCACCTAAGCAATGTGACATGTTACACACACCACAATGGAATCTGTCTGCCACGATTATTCTGCATCTTCAGAGAGCCCAAGAAAACTGGAGACTCTCCTAAAGATGCTTCTCCCCCCAGTGGAGGGAAAGGAGAAGGTGAAGGAGGGGGGAGGAGTCTAGGGCCTGGAGGTGGCATGGCCTTGGAGTGGCTGTATATGAAGCCATTTCCTGTTTTATGATGGTCTGATTTAACAATAACACCAAGGCCTTCAAACAAGATTCCACCCGTAGGATACCTGGAATTAGGAGGTTTGTTTGCCCAGAAGTCCTTCCCTTCCCCCTGTTTCAGGGCAAGCACAACCGCAGGGCTCCCTACATTTTGTTTCTCAACTTCTAAAACTCCAACACTGGAGCTCTTCCTCTGTCCAACTGGTATTGTTCCCTGGACAGCACTGGAAATAGCTGGACACCTGCATAGAAATGAAACTGGCTCCTAGGAATCCCCAGGCCTCAGCAGTTCTCTTTGAAAAGAGTCTATGAAGACCTCAACTTGGCTGAGAATTTGCTCAGTGATCCCCTCTCAACTCTGGCTGGCGATAACGGGCATAATGGACACATGCATAAACTTTCCTGATTTCCCCTCTAGATGGATTTCAATGAGAAAAGAAATGCTTCCTTGCTCGCTATGGAAAAGAACATTCTATTTTAAAATTTCCATGTGCTTTCAAAATGACAAGACTCAGGCATATGCAACTGACTTCTTTTGTCTTCTAGACTATAATAGTCTAAAAGAATCAAATTGACGTCTTTAACACATCTATTTGAAATGACAGGAAATGTGGATTTGGAATTTAAAAAAAGCATCTCCATTTATTATTTGCTTTTTAAGAATCTTTCTTAGGTGCTGAAGGGTTAGGTTTGCAGCAAAGTGACACTTCATGGTCCTCAAGGCACTCTTTTCTCAGCTCTCTGGAGTTGGCCCTAGAATGTTCCCAGACCCTGGGAAATAAAATGTGAAAGCAAAGACAGGCCGCTCATGCCCATATCTGACCTGAGAAAGCACAGGGAGTTTTGTGATATTCCTGGTGCTTGTGAATCTCAGACATCTTACAGGGAGGTGTGATGCATGCAGAATATTTACAGGTTGGTGAATTAGCTAGAGGATTAGGCTTTGTAAAGGCTTTCTTCTCAGTGAACTCCCCCTTCCTGCCCCCTCCCCATTTATGAAAAGAAACGCCCAACTTTAAAAAGAGTAGATCCAGCCTTGCCTGTTTTTCATACCCATGAACTCAATGGGAAAACTGCAATCTGAATTGACCACAGCAGCTAGAAATGTCTAGAGATTCTGTCCAGGTTGGGAAGGTGAGGGAAGGGAGCCTGGGACACTGCACAGAAGTTTCATTTTAATAAAGAGCCATTTAGGAATGCCTGGTACTCAACCTCTCTCAGGAAGTAAGGCTCAAAGAGAGACAATGGGAGATTTGTGTAGCTGAGATCAGAGGAGATAAATTAAACAGATCCCCCAAGGCCTTTTCCAGCTGTGGAAAACTGCTGGCATTTGGACACATCACCCTGAATTAATTTCCAACCTCTTTGCCTTTAACGATTAATTTTTTCACAGGAAATAACAAGTGTAATTGTTTCCCAACCAGCTTATAAACTTTCTGAGTTTTTTTTATTAGCTGGAGCTATTTAAGTTCAGTTGTTAAATCTGAAAATATGAAAGATTGTTTTAAACCTGCAGAATGAGAAGTGACTATTTAAAAATTTAAAACTATATCCAAGTAGATCCTGGCATTAACCACTTCCAATTTTTTTTTTCTTAGTGACATATTATTGGATGGCATTTGAAAAAAATGAAAACATTCTACTTGCCCATTTAAACTGCTTTGCAGGTTGACAGAATTCAACCACTCCCGCAGAAACCATCAAAGAAGTAATAAAAGATGATGGCTGTTATATTTTTAAATTGTTCACAATCCAAGAACACAATAGGCACTCAATAAATGTGTTTAATTGATGCCATAATACCATAAAATAATTGTAGTGCCTAATAAAGCATTTTGCTAATAATTTGCTAGGAAATTAGCCTGTGGCCCATCTCTCAGCCCAGCGCTAACTTTTCAAGCTTGTTGACAAGCAGAGTAGGAATAGGGTAAATTCTAACTTCCCAGTTTCAGAAGAATGTTTTGCAAGAAGGAATTTTTATTAGGAAATCCACACCAAAAAAAACTTCTTAAAAATGTTTACATTCTAATTATTTTTCTCATTACAAAACTATTACATTAATTATAGAATGAATAAATGCAGAGAAGCAAAAGGAGAAAACAAAAAACAAAACCATAACTCCATGGTTAACAGTTGATGTTTTTGCCCTAGGCATGTATGCCTTTTTTCACAGAAGGGGGCTCATACTGTGGATATAGTTTTGTAAACTACTTCTTCATTCGATAACATCTCTTGAATCTCTTTCCAAGTCAATAGGCATTTTTCTACAACATCACCTTAAGTGACTAGGGTGGACTATAAATATATCACACTTCCCCTATAATTGGACATTTAAGCTGTTTGCAATTCTTACTGTTATCGTTTGATGCCTCTCTGGACAACCTTATAGGTAAAGCTTTCTACAAATGGGTAGAAAAGAAAATCTTTTCTACAAATTCAAGGACTTTTTCCTTGCCATGAATCTCCTGGACCAAAGAAATAGAGGTTTATTTGGAGGAGGATTTTGGTAAGATTAACTACCTCCTCTCTTTTCTTCTTTCCCCTGTTTACTCTTCCTTCCCTATTCTGTCTTTTGCAGGTTACCGAAAGCTTCAGGCTTTCAAGGCATACAAGGCCCACGCGGAGAAGTGCATTCTGAAGTCAAATGACCCCAGGAGCTTGACCGATAGAGAGCTCTCCAAGCGTGTCCTGCCAGGACCTTTGTCACTAGTGAATTGATCACCTCCCGATGATTCTTTCCAACTGAGTTAAGAGATTTCTGGAGCCTCTCGCCATGGTCAGAACATCCCAGGAGTGACCAAGAACGGGGGCTTTCTGTTCTAGTCCCTCGGGCAAAGACAAAGCAGATGAGCCCGGCTAAGTTGTTAGAAGGCGCTGTAGGGAAGGGAAGAACCAGGGATGGTTAATCACACGAGTGTGTCCCCTGCGGCTGCACCCAGCGTGCCAGGGGTTTGCGGTAGCAAAGGGGGCCAGCTGGAACTCTAGAGTTGGTATTCGGTGTGAGTCTTGCCAAATGCCCAGGGGAAAATTCCCCCTGAAGACAGCAGGTCCAAGAGTGAGACAGGTGCCACTTTCCTGCCACCTTGCACCCTGAAAAGGCGAGCCAGGGTCACAGACAGGAACCAAAGGAGGTCAGTCTCTTCGTAGGAAGATGAGCAATCAACACAGTGAAAAAGGAAAGAAAAAAACAAAAAAAGTCTGATGTTTTACACTAAAATGAATATGCTAGATATCTCGATAAAACTGGAGAGAAAAAAAGAGGCGGGGACCAGCACTCCAATCCCGCGGAAGCTGAGTGGCTTCCGTGGTGTGCTCTCAACCGCACGGTCCAGGTTGAAGAGGGTTGTTTCATGGTCTGCGTGTGAATAAGGGACATTTTTACTGAAAAAAAAGGCAGAAGGATTCATTTCCAAGTTAAGAATGGGCCCATTTTACGGCCGAAGCAATGCTCTGGTTAACAACTCAGTTATCTTGGGGAAGGAGTAAACTGGCCTCCATCCCTCTCCATTTCCAGCATTTTGGGGAAAAGAAAGGCTGAGATAAAATGCTTTATTTCCTCCCATGCTCCACTCTGGGCAGGAGCTCATACATCAGTCAGAAACCCTTTTTCTTTTTTTAAAACAAGAAATCAAGTAAACCAGAAGGGATTTATTCACAGGAGGCTCCCGTTTGCTAGAAAAGGAGTATTATTAACAAAAAAAATGGAATAGTTCCCCTCTCTCCATTTTCCTCCTGTCCTTCCCTCCTCTCATCTATCACCCGCTACTGCAGTGGGAAACCGCTGCGGTGAGTAAGATGTGACATCTGAGCCCCGTTGGATGCCTCTGTATCCAACAGCTGTTACTGAGAGTGGATTACCGCTCGTCTAAATGGTAGGTTCCCATGCAAAATAGTTTTTCTTAGACTGCAGAATTGACCACAGTTACTGATGATGGGTTGGGATAGATGGTGAGGAGAGAGTCAGCGACGATCAATGAATCCAGTCATGTTATTACAGTTTATAATGTGGTCTTCTACCAAGTATTTGTTTCCTAAAATTGATTCCCTCTGGGGATTCTTTCTCTCTTAGCCTATTTATTTATTTATTTTTGCGGTACACCGGCCTCTCACTGCTGCGGCCTCCCCCGCTGCAGAGCACAGGCTCCGGACGCGCAGGCTCAGCGGCCATGGCTCACGGGCCCGGCCGCTCCGCGGCATGTGGGATCCTCCCAGACCGGGGCACGAACCCGCGTCCCCTGCATCGGCAGGCGGACTCTCAACCACTGCGCCACCAGGGAAGCCCCTCTTGGCCCTTTTAGAAAATTGACGCAAACAGATTTCTCCTTCATTTCCAGAGGAAGTCTTCCTTCCCGTTGCTGGGAGGACATTGTGGGTGGTAGCAGACCACAAGGCAGTGGGTCCCTTTATTAGCCTGGCTGTTCCAGAGCACAGAAGTCCGACATCTTTGTTTCTTTCCATTGCTCAAGATGCTTCCGACCCGTTATCCCTCTTTTTCTTTGCTCAGGTCTCTCTGTGGAGCTGCCGAGGCTCCCTGGTGATGCTCAGTGGCTATGGTGGAATGTGCAGGTGAAATTAACACTTTCGTGGCTACCGATTTTCCTTAACAGAGCTGTGGAGTGTGACAATGGTGTTTGTGTCCAAACCATCAAACGCCATTATCACACTAAACAGCTACTGTTAGGCCATCCCTCCGCTCACTAAATGCCTTGACATCTGTTTGGTAGGGGCAAGAAGGTTCATCTTATAGCAGTGCTCCCAGGCCTGTGTAATTACTGAGGAAACTCCGGTCCTCTTGTGCTCATAACCAATATGTCATCTGAATGTTGCCTCTCATATGCGGTTGTTAAATAATTTAGCTGATGATGAATTTTCTTGTCTTCCTGAGTCAATAAAAAGATTGCAGCGTCCCCCAGAGCGCCCAGCACAAGGCTAGGCATGTGGTAATTGTTCAACCCATGCTTATGGAAAACTAAAACCGGTTTATATCTAGGTTTCGTAAAACCCATGCTTATAGGTAAAAAATTAAGTTGTGTGGGTCTTCTACTTGTCATCATAAAAAGACAACTTTCTAATAAACTTATATGTGGCCTAACTGACCTTTCAGAAATTCTAGAACATGTTTGATTTCTACTGATTTTAATCAATTACCAGGCTGATTACTGAATTTGTATACAAGGTCCTTCTTCCTTATGTTTCGATGAATTTCCATCAGGAAATTATACATGAACTGTGTGTGGGCTGTCATAGCAAATCCAAACATTTTAAACCCAATGTAGCTTCTGGGACACTTGGACCAGCCGGGTGGTCTGGTTTGAAACACATTCTTTCTCTGAGAGGTGTTTAAAGTAAGAAGTAGGTTCTGTTTATGCTGGCCTAAAACTTCTCCCCCGCGACTTGGCTAAATGAACTAGTATATGTTTAATCAAAATGAAAGGATTGGAGGGACCATCAGAGGCCAGTTCATTCAACCCTTCATTTATCAAATAAGTTGTGTGTCGAGGGGCTACCATGTGCCAGGTGCTGCCCTAGGCACTGGGGATACTTTTAAGTTAAACGTGTCTGATATTTCCAGGAATGGGCGTTCACTGGCTCACATTCTGTCTGGCACCATTCTGATCGTTCCAGTTACATTTATGAGGGAATCAAACGAGCAAAATAATTCCAAGTCCCTTGCTGGAAAAGACCACGTGAGTGCAGTCCACATGCCTACGATACACGGTAAAGGTCCTGAGAAGCTTCCATCTGGAGAAGGGGAGGGCCATTCCTGCCTGGCCTGCGCCTCCTTCCCCTCCCATGTCCTCCCTCCTGGCATCATCCACGCTCGAGAGGAGACCCAGACCCCCCTGAAATAATTAATCCACTGACATTCCTTTCTTGTGTTTTTCTGGAGTGCATGCTAATGGAAGGAGAGTTGATAGAGGGTTACACAAATCACCCCCATGCACACTGTTTCACTTGACCCAGAAAATGCAGGGCAGAGATGCCCGGATCGGGGCTCCTTCCACAGACAGCAGACTAAGAGTGGTCTGGTCATGCCAACCACAGCTGAACGTGGGTCTCCTAAATCTAAGGTTCTATCCTTTACCTGGGTCCTTCCCTGGCCTGGTTATTCCACAGAACCTCACGCTTCACGACTGAGGCTGTGTAGAAACTGGGTTAATCCTACCAGTATTGGATCAATATCCCCAGGCCCCCATCTGCTTTGTCAAGGGATTCTGAGGGAAGCGTGTAGAATAGGAGAGGGATGAGTCATAGAATAATCTTTCCCTGAGAGTACTCTTAATGCGGGGAAAGCCAAATACTGTGAAACTCTGTAACGGTGAAGTGAAAGAGAAGGGAAGGGAAGGAACATCTAAGCAGTAGCTTGGAATCAGGAAGGGAGTGGCCAAACTATGAGGACACGGACCAGCCAGCCAACTCAGTGACCCAGCCAACCGCTGCAGCATCGGCTGACGCAGAGCTGCAGGCTCTGAATCTCTCCCAGGCTCAGCGACAGCTCAAGGATGGCCTCACGCATTCCTCCTCCCTCCCACTCACCCTGAGATTTTGCTCAGATGGAATTAAACAGGGAGCCGAAAAAAAGGGCATTCTGTATCTTTTCTACTAGGTTGACTCACATAACAGCTTATTACGATTCCTGCCTGGGTCCGTGCTGCATTCAGGGTTAGGGACCCGTTCTTTCTGCAGATCTACATGTAAGGAACACACATTGTGAAGCTGTGTCTACCAGTCCCACCGCTCCAATCTCTGATCACAGCAACCCTCGCTAGCCCAGCCTGCATCTCTCCAACTCCCCCTGGGAGTATTACTGCCGGTTGTCTGCAATAAGCATTCCTGGGGACACTTACTGACTCCGAATGTGGTTTGCAAGATGAAAGCGTTCACTAGGAAGTGTTGTTAAAATCACATGCAATCTGGGAGGCAACAGAGAACCCAGGCAGCCACGTTAAGATGTTTTCTTCCACTCGAGACAGGCCTTACTTTGTGACCCATGCCAGTGAGGACCTGTGAATCCTTTCACCTTAGAACAGCATGTACCTTGAATGTGACAGTTGTCATTCGGGGCCTGTCCAGTGTTCCATCCAGCCCCAAAGGAGGTTCTGTGAAACAGCATAGCAGTTTCATATGTACATGGCTAGTCTACACATTTTTCCTGGACGCTTCTTAAATCTGTGTTTTCTTCTTGGTATACTTCCTTGAATCAGAAGACAATAGATTGTTAGAACTGGAAACCAGTTTCCTCTTTGTTCCGATGCGGAAACTGAAGCCCAAAAGGGTTAAGGAACATGCCCAAGGCTGTCCCATCAGTCTGCGCCCAAGGTGGACCCAGGCCTCGCCACTTCATCCCGGTGGTGGTCTGTTGAGTGTCACCCGCAAAGGGTGGGCACAAAAGGAAGTCAAACAGTGCTTGCTGGCTGAGTGACTAGATGCCACGTAAAGTCCCCTGCCCTTTTGTTCACCTGAGAAGTGTCTCCTTCAGGTTTCAAGGGGACACTCCCTAATTTGGTATTCTAGACTTTGGTGGAGGGGTCCGTGATTATATGCTCTCCTTTCCCTGTGTCATCCACCATCCACTGGACAGATAAGGGTTGTGTGATGACTTTGTGTCTGGTATTGTCCTGGGCTCTGGGGACACAAAGGAGGAGACCAGGTCCCTTCCCCAAGTTGCTCTCAGTCCAGGAGTTGGATAGTCACCTAAACAAAGACATTGAGGCCTCGGGGTAGTAGATGGCATCATAGAGCCACAGTCAGGGTGCCCACAGACTTTAATTATTCCCTTTATTTCTTTTCAGGTGGAGAAACACTGAATCTTTGAGTAATCTTTTTAGCACTGTTGGCAAAAGAATTGCTCTTGTTGCCAACAGGTTGTAGATTGAGGGCACTCTGTTGAATTTGGGGGCAATGCTGTAACGGGAAGATCTCGCAGTTTTTACTTTGCCACTTGCCGGCTTCATGAGCAGCATGGGATCTGTGGAGGGGCCTTAGGAGGAGTTAGGGGCTGGATTAGAATGCTTTTCAGGTATGTGTGTGAAGAATTTTTCTTTCTCACAGGCGCTAGGGAAGCTGTGAACTGGTTCTTTCACAGTGCAGGATGGGTTCACGTCACAGCACCCCGTCATTAGGCCATTTCCTCCCTTCCTGCCTCTTTCCCTATCATGAAAAGCCAACCCCAGAGCCACCAGTTGGATGCCTCACTGCCCCTCTGTTTCCCCTCCCTTGGGACAGGCTCAAGGAAGCCGTTGGGTGCAAAGCCATGGCAGGAGCCCCCAGGGCCTGTGGGGAGGTAGAAGGAGTCCCCAGGGCCTGTGGGGACATCTACTTTCTTTAATATTCAAGCTTCCTTCCAAGCTTTCCGAAGGAAAAGAAGGGTTTCAAGCCACATACAAGGTCACCAAAATGTAGTTGGCTAATGAAGATTCATTCCAAAGGGTCTGGTCATAAGATAACCTGATTTAGAAAGCAGGCCACCATATGCGTTCCACAAAAATGGTTTACGTGATGCAAATTTATCACGTACTGAGAATATTTAAACACTGTGCATAGGATACACCAAGATGAGGAAGACATTCATTCAACCGACATTCAACCATGTGTTCCTACTATGTGTCAGGTGTTAAGCTACTCACTGAGAATTCAAAAATAAGATATTCTCCCCAGAGTATAGTGTATAGAATATGCAGTCTAGGGAGGATTCAGGCAAATGAATAAGAGAAGAGCTGAGCTACAGATTCTTTGAAGTAGATACCGGATAACACGGGGGCGGGAAGGAAGAAACGCCATCTGTGTGTGACAGAAAGGCATGAATAAGAATAAGAGACAGCACGCTGGGCCTTCAGGCAGCCACCCAATTAAAGAGAAATTCAGTCGTGACCTTGGCAAGTGAAGAGTAGATGTTTTCACCTCGATAGAGGTTGCGTTACCTTCAAGTTTCCAAAGCATTCCCCAGCAATTCCCTCCAGAGAGCAATGGAACTACGAACCCGGAATGTACCTGGTGGGGAGTTTCCCTCTCAAAACTACAGCCGATTGTCTTTAATCGTTCTGAGATAATTTAGAAGTTTGAGTTTATTTGAAAAATAAATGTATAAGAAAAACACAGCTACAGAGAAAAGATCACCTTTCAAGCAAAAGAAGCACATCGTGCTATTTGGCGGTGACTGGGGGAGAGGCGGGCTGTGTTGAGGGCGCATGTGTGCTTGTGTGAGTGTGTGGGTAATGCACGAGTATGTGAAGAATTTTAATTTCTCCAAAAAGCCAGGTAAGATGCCTTTTACATCTTATTCAACTGGGACTTTTTCTTTCTTTCTGGAACCAGGGAAAAGCCAGTGCTATGATCTCAACTAAAGCGCTCAAGTGAGCATGTGCCTGTTCCCAGGGCTCTCAGCCCGGGGCCCCTCTCTTCTTGGGATACTGCCCCCTAGAGGTAGGATGTGCCCCTGCACATCACAACTGCAGTGGTCTGAAAGGATTTCAAGTGCATTATCTGAGTATTCCAAATTCATTCATTAAAAGCTTCCCCTGACAGCAGAATCTAGCTTTAATTTTGATAAAGGAAGTTTTCAAAGGCCTGAGGGGGAGGGGGACAGGAGTGGAATAACTTGTTCTGTTGAGTGTCTGTTGACCCATTAAATACGCCAGACAAGAACCAATCTTGCTCCCCCTGGAGAAAGTCTCTTCCTTTTCACTTTTCTGGCACATTTAGCCCAGTCAAGAACTAATTAAAGTCCTTCTCGTTTCTTAAGGCTGCCCGTCTTCCGGGCAGCACGTCCTGTCTGGTTTCCCACGTGGCTCTCAATAGTGGCTGGATACAAAGAAGTGAGACCTTCTCGTCCACCCTTTGGATGTGTGGCTACTGTATTTACGGTCCCTCTCCCTGCACCCTAACAACCCGTGCCTGAGACTTTTCTGGTCCCTCCTATGTCTCTGCATGAGCTCAGGCTCTCAGATGGGAGCCTTTGCTCAGCAATTACAGTGAGTGATGTGCTGGGCTGCACAAGGCATGGAAAGGGCCCTGTATTCATCCCCAAGAAAGTGGCTACACATCACAACCCCAAAATGTAGGTGGTGTGTTAGGAAATTTTGATTGCAAGAAGCAGTTTTTTCTTAGATCATCTCAAGTGACTCATTCTTACAAATTTCACATCTTACAAATCCTTGCATATTTCTCAAGTACCTACTTTGTGCAAGGCACTGAGCTGGGGAAGGTTTTTTTTGGAAGGGGCCTCATGGCAGGAAGGAGACGGGAATCACACGGGAGCCCCCAAACAGTCATAAGGCAAGGCCTTGTGGAAAGCGGACAGTCAGGATTCATGAGTACGCCAGAGTCTGGGATGTTTGGTCGCTCCCCAGACTGTAGAAATAAATCAAGTCTCAACCGTGATGGTGATTCATTTGCTCCATCGTTCTGCTCTTCCTGCTGCCTCATCTGCCTCCATCCTTGCCTACAGCCCCTGCTCACCTGGAACTACTGCTGACTCATGCTGTACGAACACTGGGCTCTCATGGCCCTGCTACTTCATGGCCTCTGCTTGCCTGCCTCCTTGGGGTGTCTGCAGTTTCCTCACGTGCTATCAAGTGACTTCTCCCTGCCTGTGTCTCCGGTTTGAATCCCTGAGCCAGAGAACTGGTTATATTACCATTGGGGCAGCTTTCACTCCAAGCCAGGACATAGGCTGCTGGTCAACCTTTGGGGCAGAAAAAACAAAGGGCGTGTGTATGAGAAAGTCTAACGCAGAGAGCCATATGTAACCTTCACTCTGAGTAGGAGCTATCCATTCTCCAGGTGAAAAGGCAGGGGAAGAATTCTCAGGATAAAGGGACAGCATGTGTCAAGTCTTCAAGTGGGTGGAGTCTGGAACAGCCACAGAACCCAGACCCAGCTAGTAGGGCAGGAACACGGTGACCTGCAGGGGATGAGGCTAGAGAGGTGGGCAGGGGCTGGCATCAGGATGGAGGGGAAACATAGGAGGAGGGAAAGCGTGAGTAGCCATGACTTTCACTGATGGGTCCTCAAGACCAGGGGTTCACAACTTACAGCCTGTGGGTCAAATCCAGACTGCCACCTGTTTTTGTGTGAACTAAGCTTGGTTTTTGTATTTTTAAATTATTGGGGGGAAAATCAAAAGAAGATTATTTCATGACATGTGAGATATATATGAAATTCAAATTTCAGTGTCCATAAATAAAGTTTTCTTGGAATTCATCAACCATCTCCATTTGCACACACTATCTCAGCTGAGCACTGAAACTCTTAGATCCTGGAAAACCCCTATGTCCCAGGCAAGTTGGGATCGCTGGTCACCTGGAACACAGCCAGTTTCATCCATGTACATACTGTCGAAGGCTGCTTTCAAGCTCCAGAGGCAGAGTGAAGTAGTTATGACAGAGGCCATACGGTCCACAAAGCCTAAAATATTTACTATCTGGCCATTTACAGAAAAAGTTTGCTGACCCCACCTCAAGATCAAGGAAGAGTGGATAATTTACCTGATAAAACAGGAGAATATGACTGATTGTTACTCCCATGAGAGTGTTGACCATGCCTATTCACTTTCTCCACTGGGAGCCGATTCATTTTAGAAAAGCTAAATTAGATCATGTTACTTCCCTGTTCAAGATCCTTCAGTGGCTTCTCATTACACTGGGAACAAAACCCAAGGATCCCATACCTCCCTCTCAGACAGACCTCGTCTCCTACCGCTCCTCCCCGCCACACCCATCAGCGTGCTGATCCTCAAACATGCCAAGTGTGCTCCTGCCCCAGGACCTTTGCACTTGCTGTTCCCTCTATCCAGAAACTTTCTCCCAGACATATGCATACCTCACTCCTTCAGGTTATTCTTGTACCTATTCAAAGTTGTCCTTTCAGTGAAACCTTCCCCCTCATTGTAGCACTCTTCACCTGACATCACTTGTTTATCTTCTGCGTCCACACCGCATCCACACTGTGTCAGGCACGTGAGGACAGGGACCCTGTTATATCCCTAGCTCACACATGGTGGGTTTGTGATAAATATTTGTTGGATACATGAATGATTGGTAAAGCCAAGAATTGCATGCATGTCTCCAGGGACATGTCCCCATTTACTGGACCATATAATTGCTAATCAATATTTCATTTTGGCCAATATCATCCTGTTACAATTATGTGGCTGCCTGTCTCTGTCATCCACTGGCCTCTTTTCCTGACAAACACCTTGTCTTTAATCATCTGAACACCTGCTCTGTGGATATCTCATGCCAGATGCCAGCCCGAGATGTTGCCATTTCTCTTGCCCTAAGGATGGATGCATTAAATCCCAGGTCCAGGGATGGAATCAGGGTGATCCTTCAACCTCCTGAAACTGACAATGACATTTTACGCATAGATGCACTTTTCTAGGATGAGGGTTCAAAACTGTCATCCGACCCTCGCGAGGGTCCTCGAGCCCCAGGAGGCTGAGGGGCTCTGATTTTAAGCAACAACAGTCCATCTGCCTATATATACGCCAAGCTCTCTAGTCTGTGTTTCAGGCCCTCTTGTGGGGGCACCTCTGCTCTCCGATATCTTGTGATCGATGCCTGTGTTCTTAGTCCTCAGCTGGTTCCACTGGGATGTTCTCTTTGCATCTCCGGAAGGATCTGCCTTCTGCCACGTTCTGAAACCGTGTGAAGAACCAGCCGGCTCCGCCGAGGCTCTTGGGCCCCCCCTAGTGGCTGCTCCACGGAGGCCATTTTCCTCCAGGCAGTGAAGAGTTCTGCGCTGAGCCACGCACACCGCGTCGTGGACCAGAGAAACTCTCGTGAGGAGAGCTGTTGGCCAGGCTCTGGCAGAATGGCTTCAAGGCGCTTGTTCACGAACATACTCTGTCAAATATCTGTGCTGCGAGATTCATGTCCTGCCAAGGTTCCCTGCCCATTTCCCAGAGTAACTGAGCGGAGGCCACGCAGCTGTGGAGGCAGAGACTCGGGCTCCTGATGGGGAGGAACTCCGAGGGCACCCAGGCGCGGTCCTTTCTAAGAGGAGC
>NW_020174135.1:15603277-15639905 GCF_003031525.2 Neophocaena asiaeorientalis asiaeorientalis | reverse complement strand
ACTGTGTATCCGTAAATGGTGTAAATATATGCATGTAGTTATACGAACTGTGGCGATTCTTTTAAGCTGTTATACAATACAGATAAAAGGATAAAAATAGAACAGACTAAAGTTATTTGGTGAAACATCTTGTAAGCACCCTGAAAAGTTCAGTGTTGACTAGTGGAGAGACCCACCCAGTGAGGTGTCTCTGTCTCAAAGACAGTAAACATGCCCGAGGCACTGAGGCCGGAGGCACTGAAAGCCAGCTTGAGGGTACTGACAGCGGGACCCCAGCAAAATGGGGGCAGGGGGCAAACAAGATGGTCTGGGGGCCTCTTCTGCACATGCCTTCTTTGCTTTGATATTCTTCCTGGAGGTTGCTAGGGCTCAGATAAGCGAGGGCTCTAGTGCTTAAAATGACTGTCCAGGGGATTGGAACTCTAGAGGCGAAATGGTGAGGGCAGAGCGCAGGAAAGCAGAGTACCATCCCATTTGGTTCACTACATCTTCTGGGGCAGAGGTGGTTTTTCTTCCTTATCTCAAGCTCATCATTGGGAGGGAGGCTGGAGGAAGATGACTCATGGCCGTAGGACCACATCTAATTTAAACCCTCCTTCTGCTGCAGTGAGGGGTTTGATTTATTGGTTTCCTGTAACACAGACCTGGAAACAATAGCAAAGACCCTATCGATCTTCAAGACTGTATCACAAGGCACTGTTAGCAAGATGTGTAAATGCAGACATAAAGGCAAAACAGGACACCCTCCTGGGAAGCTGCAGCAGTGCCAAGTGAATCAATAATCGAGGGCGGGGCTTCCCTGGTGGCGCAGTGGTTGGGAGTCCGCCTGCCGATGCAGGGGACACGGGTTCGTACCCCGGTCCGGGAAGATCCCACATGACGCGGAGCGGCTGGGCCCGTGAGCCATTGGCCGCTGGGCCTGCGCGTCCGGAGCCTGTGCTCCGCGGCGGGAGAGGCCACAACAGTGAAAGGCCCGCGTACCGCAAAAAAAAAAATCGAGGGCGAACTTTTCTGTGGTCTGTTGATTCTGAGAAACAGCTGGACTACCTGCAAACAGCGGCTGCCTCTGTTGAATTTCATCTGCCAGGATTTTCCCACCTCGGCCAATCGCTACCCTGCCTGCTCTCCTTCCGGGTGGAGATGACCTGTATGCAGGGTTGGTCCCTGCCCTGTTGAGCCCTGGGAAGAGCTGCCTCGAGAAGGAAGTTTCCGGATGCTAGAACGGAACAACCTAGTTTGGTTTCTGCCTCGCCCTTGTGTCCCCCCTCCCTCTCTGGGTCCCTCCAGGCTGCCTGTGACTTGCTTCTGAGCCCTTTAGAAACGATGTCTTTCCGGTTTCCCGGTGCCCTCCCCTGCTTGTTGGCACAGAGCTGCCTCCAATGGCAAGGCGCCCTCCTCTCTGCTCCTCCCCCCGGCTCCTTCCTGGGCAAGCACTATACTCTCCGTGTTCTAGCTGCTCAAGCTGTGTCTGTGCTAAGCCTTCAGCACCTTATAAATCCACAAAAACAAGCCGGTCTCTGACCAGTCAGCAAAGCCCCTGCCTCCATCATGCCCCCAGCCTGCTCCTCCTTTCTCCCTATTCAAAGGAAACCTCCTGTGTTTTCAGGCACATTCGCTTATTGTCACCCAGGGGTGCTCCTTTTCTGCTTGCTTCTGAACCCTGGCCCTTGAGATTCTCCCCCATGGGGCTACCTTCCTTTCTTCTCTCTGTCCATCCATCACTTCTTTTTATGCCCTGCTCAAAATTCACTTCTTCCAGAAAGAAGGAAGATGAAAGAGGAACTGGTGGTTGGAAGGGCTACTGATCAAAGCTGTGCTTATCTAAAAACGGCAGGAAGGTAATGCAGCTGGGCTCTTCAGCAATTCCGACTGCCTTTAGGCAGCAAATGCTCCTTGATGCTTGAAAGTGAGGGTTTTTAAGAGACGTGCAGCAAAATTATTAAAACTTTGATTTGCTCAGCCCCCTTAATAGAGGGACTGTATAGCCTGGGACCAATCAAACATTGTAAAATGACTTGAAAACTGAAGCCTGAAAAAAATGCATTACATCAATCTACTGTATGGCATGATTTCTCCTCATTTTCCTCTTTTCTGAATATCAATGATAAGGAAAAATACAGTTTATTTACGGTTGTAGGTCATCTTTAGGTGATGTTTTATTGTACGATTTTTGCCCTCGTGAATAGTAGAATGATTCGTGAAACGCATTCCTCTATTATGAGTGAGATATAGATATTTATAGATAAATAACTTCTCCAAGCTAAGAAGTATATAAAAGCTTGGAAGTTGTAATGATTCATATTTACTGAAAGCCACCCTTGGTCAGTTATTTTTATATGTAAATTAATTCTCATATCTTTGCAAGTTAGGTATCATTACTCATTTTGTAACCAAGCTGGACCCTGCTGTGTTCTCTGCCTCTTGTTTATAGAAAAACCTTAGCCTCCTAAGCCTTCCCTGAGTTCCAAAGAGCAAATTTAGTCGGAGAAGGGAAAAATGCAGAAACCAAGGAAAACAGTGAAGCAAGACAAAACAGGAGATTAGCCATAAAACAAAGAAGTTTAGCTCCTCTTCAGGGGCCATAATATTCTGAGCCATATCCTTGAGCTGTTTTGCAGAGACTGAAATCCCCACCAGGTGGAGGAAATTAACTGCATGCTGACGTCAAGCACGTAGACCCAGAGTGGCTGGAACCAGGAAGTTGATGATGTTGACTCTCGATTACCTCACCACCGACCAATCAGAAAAATGTCCACGAGCTGAGCATGCACCCCAGGACTCTCCCTCAATCTGTCTTTAAAAACCTTTCCCTGAAATCCACCAGGGAGTTCAGGTCTTTTGAGCATCAGCTGCTTGTACTCCTTGCTTGGCAACTGCAATAAACACTGCACTTTCCTTTATCACAACCCGGTGTCAGTAGATTGGCTTTACCACAGGAGGGTGAAAGAACGCAGGTTTGATTCAGTGACAATTTATCAGATGAGGGAGTTGGGTTCAGGGAGATGAGGTCACTCCCAACTCCTTTATTAACAAGTGGTATTGGAATAGGTTTGTAGCAATCAGATTCTCGTAAGAGATAAGAGCTCAATGGATGTGACGCAGATGGAGATGTTGACGAGGCTATTACATAGATGGGTCTGGAGTTCAGAGAGATAATTTGGGGATTGTCAGTGTATAAATATGCTTGGCTGTGACACTCCTCACTTTCACAGCCGACCCACTGCACAACTCAAGGGGGCAGCAGTCCCATTTCTCCTGTGTGAAAGACAAGGACACAATTTGGGTTGAATTGTCCCTGCAAAAACTCATACGGTGAAGTCCTAACCCCCAAGGACCTCAGAATGTGACCTGTGTTGGAGATAGGGCCTTTACAGAGGTAATCAAGTCAAAACAAAGGTCATTAGGAAGGGTCCTGATCCAGTATGACTGGTGTCCTTATAATAAGAAGGGAAAATGTGGACCCAGACACGCATCTGGGGAGAACTCCACGTGAAGATTGGACTCATGCTGCCACAGGTCAAGGAACTACCAGAAGCTAAGAAAGGGGCTGCAACAGAGCTTCCTCTATCACCATGAGAGGGAGCATGGCCCTGCCAACAGCTCGAGCTGGGACTTCCAGCCTCCAGAAGCATAAGACAATCCATTTCTGTTGCTTAAGCCACACAATTTGTGGTACTTTGTCACAGCGGCTCCAGGAAACTAATACAGACACCAAAGAAAGTATTGTGGACAACGTAACTCTGGGAAGCAACCACTATCTTACCATTCATGTAGAGGTAGACGGAGAAAGAGGAAGGGATGGGCTGGAGAGGAAGATGGAGGTGAGACATCCCATCAGAATTGCTTCTGGTGCTAAAATGAAAGTTTGCGTCCCTAAGAAGCTGACAGACTGGTTTTTCTTAGTATCTGATGAAGACATGTAATGTTTGAAAAAAGCCTCTGGGATGATTTCTACCTTGGTCCATGTGGGCCTCTCATAAAAAATAGAATTTTAAAAATTCTTGATCCTGTGGTACCATTTGCCGTTTAAATATTTGTTCACTGCATCTGTCAAGTTGAAGTCTGTGCTCACATGACCACACAGATGAACCTGGCGGTCCATCTTGCCTCTCAGCTCTTATAGAACAGTCTAGAACAAGCCAGTTCTCAGAGGATTTCAGAGCTGCTACAGCAGAGAGTTGGAAAACACACCCTTTGCTGGAAGGCAGAGGAGGGTTTTGTGTCTCTTTGATTTTTTAGAACTATTGAAGCCCAAGTGGCGTCTGCAGATCTAGATGGGGGAGAAATGCCCATCTGTTCACATTTGCACACACTGGGCCAGCAGAGCAGAGCGTACACAAAGGAAGCAAGCCAGGACCGGGCCGAGGCCAGCTCCTCCCATCTGCAAACAGTTGAACACATGCCCGACACACACACAAAACAGGATGTATATTTAGAAAAGAGAACACTATATAATTAGAAGATAATTACTTCTTCTGGCACTCTTTTTAATAAGAATCTATTGAAACCCTTTGCTATCAGGAGGCTTATCAGAAGCACGGCTGGGGAGGCGCTGATACAAGATAATGTGAAATATTCACACGATCCCAAACCAGACCTCTCCAGAACAGGACGCCACTGGCAAGAAGTCCTCATCTCTGCCTTCCTCATTAGTGATAAACCTGCTGTTGGAAACACCAGCCCATTTTAATGAGGTGTCATCTGCCCTTCACGGAGCTCCGCTGTGGAGCCCTTTAGGCAACGGAGATGCTTGCATGCATATGACGACCCTGCAGGCGTCAGGTTTATAGACCTCCTAGCACCTCACACTTCCAGGGGCAGATGGGAAAACCCATAGGAACTGGATGTGGTGCAAAGTGAGCTAGAACAATGGCAGAGGGTGTGGGCATTTCTGAGACCCCAGAGAAACTCCTTTGGTGTAAGAGCTCACGGCACACTCAGCCTGTTAGTTGACGGTGCGAGGAAAACTGCCATTCAACTCAGAACAGAAGGTCAAGGTTTGGGTGGCTGGACAGATGGCCAGACAGCCCCACAAAGGCCATCCCTGGGAGCGCTGGCTGCGACAAATCCGACTGTGGGCACCCCTTCTGTCCCTGGTCCTCCAAATGTTTATAAACAGATGAAATCAGATTATTATAAACAATAAGGGCACTTTGAAAAATAAGCTAAGCATCTGTAAAAGGAGGCAGGGGCAGCTCCATCCAAGCCACCCTGTAGGCTGCCTGCAAAATGCCAAATCTGGGAGAAAATCCTTTCCTTTCCACTGTCTCTCCAAGTCCAAATTCAAACCCAGCTCGCGGTGGGTGGGGGAAGGAGGGTTACAGGATGACTTTGACTTTTCATTTTGTACCTTTCAATAATTTTTTTGAACACTTGTGTTGATTTGGTTTTTTTTGTTTTGTTTTGTTTTGTTTTTTGCAGTACGCGGGCCTCTCACTGCTGTGGCCTCCCCCGCCGCGGAGCACAGGCTCCGGACGCACAGGCCCAGCGGCCACGGCCCACGGGCCCAGCCGCTCCGCAGCACGCGGGATCCTCCCGGACCGGGGCATGAACCCATGACTCCCACATCGGCAGGCGGACTCCCAACCACTGTGCAACCAGAGAAGCCCGTGTTGATATTTTTATAATTACAAATTATTACCAAAGAGAGGGTCTTTGGTCCCACCCACACTGATGTATATACACTAATTCCGATCAAAATGTGTCCTGCGCTTTGTTCTTATGGAACTTTCTAGAGCTCCACTGCCAAATACATCTGCAGGATCTCTGCAGGGAAAGCAGGCTACAGGCTGCCTCATAGAAAAAATGAGCATTTTGTCATCTGTAGCTGGGGGAGTCATTTCAGAAGAAAAGCTGGAGATGACAGATTTTCTGAAAAGATGAGCTGCGAGTAGCTGAAGAGTTTTCTCCTTCAAATCTCTTTTCAAAACAAACATCACATCATGTCCTCTTCTTTATCTAAACCCCACGCCCGTGGAGAGCAGTATTCTCAAGTGGAAGCAGCCAGGAGTCTCCTGCGGAAGCCTGCTGCCTCGGAGGGACTGCACACGGTGACCACCCCATACTGTGAGCGCTGCTGCCCTGTTTCTTTGTCTCCAAGTTGCTCCCTCCCAGAACTGAAGCAGCTGGATGCCTCCTCCAGCCGACTGCTGTTTGAACTCTAGGCCTAGTCACTCCCCTCAACATTTCAGGCTCTTTCTCCTGTGATCTAGACACCCCTCCTAAGTGTGGTCCCAGGCCAGCACGCAGATCCCCTGGGAGCGTGGTGGAAATGCAGAGTCTCAGGCCCCACCCCCGACCCACCGAATCAGAGCCTGCATTTTCACAAGATCCCAGGAGGTTCGTGTCCACTTTCAGTTTGAGGAGCCCCCTCAGAGGAGGCCTAATAATCCTCCCTGGTCAGGGAGTAGTTGAAGCATCTTTAAAAACAACCAGCTATCTGAAAAGGCTACATCCTGTAGGTTTCCTCCTTTGTGCCCTTCTGGAAAAAAGCAAAACTATGGAGGCAGTAAAACAACCGGTGGCTACCAGGACTTGGGTCTCCAGGGAAGGAGGGAGAAATCCGTGGAACACAGGGGATTTTTAGGGCAGCAAAACGACCGTGGGTGATGCTGTGATGGTGGATACATGTCATTGTATGTGTGCCAAAACCCAGAGAGTGTGAGCACAAAGAGTGGACTGAAATGTAAACTGTGGACTTTAATGAATCATAATGTGTCAATACTGGCTCCTCAGTGATAAGAAATGTATCACACTAACGTAAGATGTGAATAATAGGGGGACATATGGAATGGCGGTAAGGGGCCATATGGGAACTCTTTGTACTTGCCACTCATTTTTTGGTACATGTAAAACTGCTCTAAAAAATAGTCTATTACTTAGACAATAACAACAACACACTGTTGGGGCTTGAGATGTTCTTATAGTTTGGGGTGCGTGAAACAGTCGTTGAGCTGTCCTTACAGCGTTTCCTCTTGCCCAATGTGAACTGCTATGGCCATTCTGCTCCACAGCTGGGCAGGACCCAGCCTGGTAGGAAGGAGACCCCTTTGGAATGGGTGGATGGGACCAGGACCCTGTGAGCTTGTGTGTCCCAGCCAGGATTTGTACACATCTTCCAGAGTAATCCTACATGGGGCAGCCCTAGGTTTAGGGAGCTTGGATTTAGAGAGCAAAGTAGGAAGTGGATCACACTGGAAGTAGTGCTTTTAAGAATGGGGAAAAACACAGATGCAAATATTCTGTGCTCCGGGAGACGTATTAGGAAATTACTGATCCTGGAGGAATGTGAAATAGGGCACAAATTCTAAAGAAAATTGTCTGTGCTAATACATGCATCTTACACTTTTTGTCTAAAGATGAATTTAATTAAACAGAACATTCTAACCAGATATGTGAGTAATGATGGGAAGTGGCCTGACGTTTCGGAAGCCCCCCTCCAGCTACAATAGCATAATCGACTCTAGTGCGACAGATAGACCCAATGACGGAATTCACGTTTTCTGTTGATATAGTAGCTGGATGTCCAGAAATTCTGAGGTTAGGAATGGGGGTAGGGAAGATTGGGGCTGTGGACAGACCCTGCTCAGGACCAAGTCCGTAACGAGACAGCCACGTGCAAATACACAAACAGACGCATAATGTGAGGTTGGTACAAAGGCTAACGGTACAGACAAAGATGGACTTCTTTGAGACTGACAATGGGTTCAGTCTCTCCATAAGCCTGCTCACAAATCCTGCTCCGAAATCATCTCAGTGAAGACAGCAGGTGACGGCTTTGGAAGCAGCTCGGAGTACAGGCAGCTGGGAATAAGGATTGTCAGCTCTCTGCAGGCTATGTGTTCCCTCCAGGGTGTTTTCAAATTTCTACCCACAAGGCTGTGTGCTGCCAGCCGGTGACCGTTAGTTAACAGGAGATGTTAGGTTTTCTTTCCTGCGGGGGTCCCAGATGCCGTCTTCTTCACGGTTGTGCAGCTTGGCTGAATTCTGCTTTTCCCAATGCTTGGCTTCTTCTGTTTCTGGCTGCTGTTTTGAAGCGACTTCAGCCCCAGCATTTTACAATACTTGTTACACTGGTGTAGCGCTTTAAACTGATCAATGAAGGTCATGGAACAGTTGCCTTTAAATCCTTTGTACCTGTGGGTTTGGGTGGAGGGAAACAATTTTTTTTTTTTTTTTTAAACAGGACCCTTCACCAACATTCAAAGAAACTTTCAGCGGGGAAACTAATGGTGTGTGAAAATATATTTATTCCTACTTTAGGCAAGAATGGCCAAATGGTTGACATAACTACTGATAGAAGAAACAAAACCTGTGGATTGAAGTAAAGGCAAAGACCAACTGGCATGAAGTAAAGACCAAAGATTATGATCAGACAAATGTTCTAGGGGTTGACAGTTCTGCTATGTCAGCATTTTATAGCTTTTTTTTTTTTTTTTTGGTCATAGTGACTAGTGCTGGACCATCTCCATAAAAATTAGAAGATCTCTTGGTGATCTGAAAGCCATCCCATCCCATCCAGAGGTTCTGAATAAAGAAATCTAGAACTTTGGGGCTGGAAGAAGTTGAGTTTAGACCCTTCCACTTATCACTGAAGGAGTTTAGGCTGAGAGGCCTGTGCGGCCAGCCTAAGACAGCAGAGCAAGTGGGTGTGAGAGAAGAGACCAGGGTGCAGCCCTCTGAGTCTCCCTCCTCCAGAAGGGCTCTCCCCTGTGACAGTGCATCCTCTCCTCAGGAGGAGAAGAATCTGGGCCTTTGTCTCTGGTAGGCTCCTGGAGGGACCCTGCTGACCTGCCTGGAGTGGTCTCGGGCTGTTCCTTTGGGTTGGGACATTTCATATTCAAATCGTCAATGGCTGTGTTTTCACCTCTCGATCGATCATGGGAGGTAAGTGTCCTCCTGAATGGACAAGTCCCCATGCCCCCAAATCTCCAAAATCCAGCAAGAGAGCTGGTGAAGGGTTGCTGAGAGGATGACGATAAGGAAATGCACACAAACCACCTAGATCAGCGCACGACGTACAGTGGATGACGTTCAATTAATGCTGGCCAGGCTGTATTACAGTTGTCAAGGTTATAATTGGTGCAGCCGGTAGGGGCTTCCTGTGGAAGGGATGCTGAAGCTGAGATCGAAGGATATGGGATTTGCCTGGTAAAGAGGATACGCAGGGGTGTGGATGGCATATGAGACCATCGACATAATTTTCAGGGCCCAGTGCAAAACGAAAACATGGGTTCCTTGGGCAATAATTATTAAGACTTTCAAGATGACAACAGCAGAACATGCATTAAACGAAGCCCAGGCCCATCTGAGTGTGGGGCCTTATGTGACCACACAGCCTGCCTGCCTAGGAAACTGGTCCTGCTGGGTGTGAGTGAGTTCTCCTGCATTTGATTAATAGGGCCAAAACGCTAATTGGCAAAAGGAAGTCTGCAATGCTGGCATTGCGCTGAATCTGTAGCTAATGTGATTCAAGAAATTGGGCCTCCTTCATTTGCTGGTAGAAACCATAAAGGCTGACAGACCTGACTTGAATAAACTGGGACTTGTGCGCTTTTCCCTAGGAAACCCAAGCTGGGTTTTAGGCTGTTAAGGGCCTGAAAGATTTCTTTCATCTCTGAAGCCAAAGCATCAGTGAGCAGCTCCATCCTGACGTGTTTGTTACAAATCCAGCCTGCCTCTTCCTCCTCCTTGTAAGGGAAACGGCTCTTCCTCCTCTCCCTGGGAGCCCACAGTACATTTTCTTGGGAAAAATGACTCCGTTTTTAAAAGCCAAACTCCCTCGTTGAAGAAAAAGTCAGCCCAAGACAGGTGTTGACTCTAGCAGGGTAGAAAGAAATGCCACTGCCAATCATGTCATCTTTACATTTCTATCGTCTTCTGTAGGAGGTCATGAGAAAGGCTGAAATAGCCTGACTGCATTTCCTTGTTGCCTGAGCACGCCCCGGAGGGATGCGAGGCCACTTGGACCTGTGATTGTCAGATGGAATGGAAAGCCTAATCCCATCCTCCTGCCAGGGAGGCCCCACTTGTCTCACACCGATTCCTGAACTTCTCAAACTAGGATGATCAAAGACAGCCTCCCTAGAGAAGCACATTGGAAACTAGTCAAGGTCATCTGTCTAAAGCTGCCTTGAGGCTTGTAAACATTCAGACAACACCTAGTCTCAGCAGAGAAGAATCACTAGTTGCACTGCAACCTCCCAGAAAATTTGCTAATTGCTTCTTAAGCCCAGCCTGGCGGCCAAGTGTATAATGCTGCGTAACAAATGGTCCCTTACATAATGGTTCCCACCTTCTGAAATGGGAATGGCTGAGTTTGGGACAAAGGAGCAGGACTTCTGGGCAGCCCAGCTGGGTGGAGCCCAGATCTCTCCCTAGGGATCTAGCACCTTCTTTAGACTCCTCCGGGAAAGCCAGAGTAGGCAGCAGAGACTGGGGCCGATTTTACTACAGAAGGCCGCACACAGATAGGGCAAGGCCCTAGAGTGAAGGCAGCTTTGCTCAGTCAAGGAGCCCCTGACTCAGCCCCTGGCTTCCTTCAAGCCCCAGCTCAAGTGCATTTCTGTGGAGCCTCCCCCCTCTCACACCATGAGAAGATATCTCTAGCATCTTCCCTGTATCCTTGTGAGAACTACATCCACTTCTCAGAATTCAGGGTATGCCTTCCCGTGCACAGACTGATCTCCCTCAGGACACTACTTTATGTCCAGAATACCTGTCTAGGGAGGCTTTTCAATAAAGGTCAAGGGAAGAAATGAATGCATGCCGGCCCCATCCTCAGAGCTGCCTCATCTCGGCCCAGGGCATCTCCAGATCACACTGCTAAACTTCCTTTTCTCTCTCCGTCTAATTTTGGACTCTCAAATGGGCCTCCCAGGCAATATGGAACATCCCTCCCCAGCTATCTCAGGTGTAGGCGATTTTTGCTACCTAGCATCTGCAGAATTAAAAATCTTTCTCCTTTCTCAATTTGGTCTCTGTCTCAGCCAGGGCTGCTGGGCTTCTATTTGACCTCTTATTCTCTCAAACTCACAGCCATTGCTGCTGCCTGGGAAGAAAACAGGGCAACATCGTTTGTGTTCCTAGATCAGTTAACCCAGAGTTTTTCCAAAGGACACGAGTTCAATTACACCAAGTGCTCGTACACCCAAGAAATGAAAAATCCAGGCTCTCCTGCTTGTGGTCCACCTTGCATGCCACGTGTGCCATCTGCCACCCTCAGAATTGGAGGGGACCACAAATTTGAAGCATCATGACATCTCTCCAGCAAGGTCCCCATTGCAGACACTCGCCATTGTTGTTCTTGTTGGATGAATGTATTGGGTCGAATAGTGTCTCCCCCAAACGTCATGTCCTTCCCAGAACCTCAGAATGTGGCCTTATTTGGAAATAGTGTCATTGCAGATGTCATTAAGATGAGGTCATACTGGAGTAGAGCAGGCCCTTAATCCAATAAGGGCATCTTACTGGTGTCTGTGTAAGAAGAGGAGAGGATATAGACACACAGGGAGAATAGCACGTGACAACAGAGGCAGAGATGGGAGCCGTAATCTACAAGTCAAGGAACGCTGAGGATGGCAACGACCTCTGGAACGTAGGAGAGAGGAGGGGACACATTCTCCCTCAGAGCCTCCAGGAGACACCGACCCTGCTGCCTGACTCTGGACTTTCAGCCTCCAGAACTGGGAAAGGACACATTTCTATTGTTTTAAGCTACCCGGTTTTGTGATCATTCATTTTGGAAGCCCAAGGAATCTAATACAATGGGAGAAAATAACCTTGTATTTGAGAACTTTCTCACACATTTCCATTTTTAGAAACCTTAGTTCTACTGAATTTTACTAACGGAAACTTTGTATCCTTATCCTCAAATTAGTATAATTTTATAGCCCATCGCTTTAAATTATCCATCTTCTCTCACAATCTCCAAGCATGGAACAATACATTTATTCTACTGAATGTCATCCAGCAGAGTATTTTCGTAAATATCTTGCCCCTTGGATGGGAGTGGGGCATACACATCATGCAGGGGCCTTGCTAAAGTGCTGGCTTGGAGTGAGTAGGTCTGGGGTGGCGTCTGAGATGCTGCATTTCTGACAAGCTCTGAACCCATGCTGATGCAGGGACCCCCCTTGGAGTAGCAAGGAGATGACTAAAGTGTGAATGATCTCACATCATCCTTCTTTGACTTCAGAAACCTCTTTAAATCGGAAAATGGATCTCTTTCCTTCTTGACGTTTGTGTCATACAACTTTGTAAAATCACACTGTCACAATCCACTTCAGGAGGAGCTAGGGGGCTATTTTTACATCCTGCCTTCGCTCCACACAGATTTATTCAGCTTTTCACCATTTAGTATTATGTTGGCTGCGGGTCTGTCATAAACGGCTTTTATTATGGTGAGATATGTTCCCTCTATACCCACTTTTTTCTGCATATATGGAGACGATCATGTGCGTTTTGTCTTTTCTTTTGTTGATGTGGTGTATCACACTGATTGATTTGCATATGTTGAACCATCCTTGTGACCCTGGAATGAATCCAACTTGATCATGGTATATGGTCTTTTTTTTTTTTAAAGGTCCTTTTTATGTGTTGTTGGATTCTGTTGGCTAATATTTTGTTGAGGATTACACAGATTTATTCAAGATGTGTTGGAAACCGTGCTAGGCTGACTTCTTGCTTAAAAGCGAGTCCCCTTGGGCTTCCCTGGTGGCGCAGTGGTTGAGAGTCCGCCTGCCGATGCAGGGGACACGGGTTCGTGCCCCGGTCCGGGAAGATCCCACGTGCCGCGGAGCGGCTGGGCCCGTGAGCCATGTGAGCCTGTGCGTCCGGAGCCTGTGCTCCGCAACGGGAGAGGCCACAACAGTGAGAGGCCCGCGTACCACACACACAAAAAAAAACCGAGTCCTCTTTCCTCTCTTGCTGACAATGGATGGCACAGCCTTTCGGACTCCCACGAAAACCACCACTTGACAGCAATGGTCGGCTTCTCCCTCAGCTTAGCACAGATTCCCTGTGCAATTTCCTGCCTCCAAACACGCCCAGAGAGGGGAGGGGGTGGAGCAACGCTGCAGAAAACTCCCACAGAGGGGAGGGGGTGGAGCAACGCTGCAGAAAACTCCCACCTCTGGCTGCGTGGGAGAAATCAAGGTTCTTGTCTGGCTTAATAAAGGACTCGTTTAAAGAAAACTCGGTGAGACAAGAAAAACCTCTAGAGAATCCCCACACATTGGTAACCCTTTTAGAAGCAAGCCAGAAACTATTTATAACAGAGGTTTTAGTCTGAGACGTTTTCTAAAGAAAATTTTCATTTATGAGGAACGGCTAGAAGGACTTGGAATTCAGGTTGAGGATGGCGGGGAGGAATTGAAAGAAACCCCCTAGTTTGGGGAGGGGGTGTGCGTGTGCCGTGTCTGTGTGCAAGTAAAGCCAGGGCTGGATTGAGGAACAGGTAGAATCGATTGTCACCTACGTGGAAAAGGAAGGGCGCTAAGGGAGCTGCCCGCTCTGGAACCATCTAGTAATTCCTGCCATTCCATCAATATCTCCATTTCCTCACGTTTGTTCATTCATTTCTTCATTCACTGGGCACCAGCTGTATGGCAGACATCGTAAGGAGATTAAAAAGGATTAATAATGTACGTGGCTCTTTTCCAGAAAGCTGGCATCTTGCAGGGGAAACAGACACGTAAACAAATAATTACATTATGCTGTGATAAAGGGCTCCAGTAATCCAGGGATGTGATTTTTTTCCCCACTGCCTGGTGGGTTCTAAGGATGTTTCATGGAGGAATAATGGCTCTGGGAATATCTGGCAGGTGTAACAGCATGGACAAAAGTTCAGAGGATGTTCTGAGCAGACCAGGCGTCCTGAGGAGAGATGAGGCCGGAGGCCGTTTGTGGAAGGTTCATAAGCCATGCTGTCATTTCTCTTGTGGGTACTCAGGATTTCCCAAAATACATTCCAAGGAACAAGAGCCCCGTAAGATGCTTTGAAAAAAATAATAATTCTGTGTTATAAATACTGTGAAAAATGCTATATAATCGCTCTCCTTGCCCCCTTGGGGTTCAAAATACCCACCGGCTCTTGAAAGACCCTGTGAAGTCTCACACGGAGGAAACCTCCTACACTTATTCAAGCCAGGCCTCCCAGATTATTTGACAACAGCCATCTTGTTTTCACACGACCACTTTGCAAGCTGCTACCGTAAGAGTCACTGGGCCTTCTGGGGGGGACGATGTACCGTAACCAAATCCGTTGCCCAGAGAAGTTGTATTCTGCTCCTGTCTCCAAGCTGACCTTGGAGGTCCCCTCTAGACAGGGGACCTCAGCCCCCAAACACCATGGGAACCCCAGTCCAGCCAGCACCACCCACCCCGGCCTCCCCATCGCCAGAGCCTCCTGGTGGTTGTCTTTGCTTCTCGCCTTGTCTGGGGCGCATGCCATGGCCACCCCAGGTGTAAGTCAGATCACGGTCACACAACGGCTCAGAAGGCTCCACCTCCCTTAGAACAAAGCCTGGCTCCTTCGCATGGCTGCCAGCCTCTCTGTCCTTCTCGAGGCTGCCACAGCCCCTGCCCTCAGGCCTCCATTAAGCAAGAGCCACAGTGCCTCCATGGAAACAAGCCCTGGCACTTTCTTTCCTGACATCCACCGAGGCTGGGAGAAAGCCGGAGGGCAGCGGCACGCCCACGATCTGGTTCTCGACTTCTGCTAGCAAGGCCATTCCAGCAGCCCTGCACACTTGCCAGCCTTCTGCTCTGACGCCTTCGGAAGGCGCCCCAAACCCAGGGGGGCCTCTGTGATGTGAGCCCTAGGACGAGGGAGCAGAGAGGGGCCCCAGGGGAGAAGAGGGGGCCCCAGATGTCTACTATGGGTCCGTTCTTGAGGCCGGGAGGCCCGTCCCCGTGGCTGTGCAGGAAGCATGCGGTCCTCGCCTTATATCTGAAATGGAATCTGAAGCTGGGACCCAAGAGAGCCAAGGAGGGGAGACGGGGACAAGACAGCCAGGAAACAGGCCGTCTGAGACTGAGCTGCTGTCCCGGGCCACAGAGCTCCGACCCCCAAAGCCCCATCCTCATTCCACCTGCATATGGGGAGCCCCTTCAGGGCCACAGGGCCCGGAAGGTAAGGCGAGAGCATCAGCCTTGTCAGAAGAGCACCTGCTCTGACGTCCAGGGTGCGGGGAGGGTGGCGTGGAGGCCACCCTGGGCAAGCCCTGAAACCCTCAGGCAGGGGCCTCTCCTCTGAAACGGACTCTATTCAGCCCCACAGTCTGTACCCCTACGGGCTCCTTCTCTTCGGCCTTTTTAGCCACACACACAAACCCCCCATGCCTTTTTCTAGTGGCATCTCCCTCTTCAAGCCCTGTAACCTGGAGCCCCACCACTGCACTTTGTGTAGACCTTCCTGAAGGCACTGTAGCTTTTTCCCAGACAATTCTGCCTTCACCCAGCCCTACCCTCTCAGGCGCTCGTCCTCCTGCTGTCTACCAGCCTGTCCTGCAGGGGGCGGTCTCGAGTCCATCAATCTTTCGAGATCTTTCAGTTCAGACTTGTCTCTGAATCTGGAAGACAAATGACTAGGGGCCTGGCTGTGTCCCTCTGGTTCTGGGCATGGACCGGGCAGGGGGGTAAATAGTCAGTAGTGTTGGGGAAGTGGGAGGAAGCCCATGGCTCCAACTCCAGTCACTTCAACAGAACTGTCTTTTGTGAGACTTTGGACAGGAGGCCAAGAGACTGCCATGCTATTCCCGCTCTGTGGACAGGCTGGGTCCTGGCTGACTCTTGGGCCCAGGAGACTCTGAACACACACTAGGAGCATTGCCAGGAGTGCCAGCCTCGCCAAAATTGTGAAGAGAATAAAGTGTTCCCATCATGGGCCTCCACATCTCCTTGATGGCAAAGACTGGCCAAATAAACCAGCCACTGACCAAGCAGCTCTGCTACATAATGGCTTGATCGGATTTAAATGAGATGCAGGCTGCCTTCCAGGGTAGGTGACAGCAGTGGCAGAATGGGAAGGCAGATATTTGGGGTGTGAAAGTGCCTTTATTAGGTCTCTTAGGCCTGTGAGACTGGTCCCCTAAAGCCTGGTGTTGGTGAGACAGCTAGAACATCCGGGATCTACAGCGACACGGGCCTGCTGTGCAAAGCACTGAAAGGATGTCAGGAAATTCTGTTCCAAATCCCTTTGTTTCCTGCCCTCCTGGAAGATTCATGCGTTGCATTAAATAGTCGCCCAGAGTCACCACACACACACACACACACACACACACAGCACACGGCCCCGTGTGCACACAGGCACACCCCCGAGCCTATTCTCAGGGTGTGTTTCTTGAATATTAGCTCCCATTTCCTTCCACCCACAAGTATGTTTCGGCCCTTCCTCTCCAGGCAGGGTGGTGTCTCGGGATGGTGCCTGGGTTAAGCATCCCAGGTGGCTGCCGCCACTCTGTCTGTTCATAGCACACAGGGCTCCATGGTGGGCTGCTCTTGGCATGGATGGCTGATCCTTTTTCTGGAACTCAGCTGACTGAATGTGGGAGGCTGTGTTAATTTTTCCTGTTTCATGGCTCATAGGACATCACGCTGACGCCAGGAGAGCCTGCTTTCTTGAGGCAGTTGTCCTCACTGTACGTCTGCCTTGATATTTGGGCCCTATCACCTCACATTTGCCGCTCAGCAAGAACAAGCCGTTCGTGATTCTCTCCAGGGTCTCCTGAATTTGGTTTCCACGTCAGGGATGCCTGACACATGCCATGTATCCTATGCATAATTGTTCTTTCTTCCAAAGGTAGAGCCACGATGCTGGCTGGCAGCCTGGTGGCCACAGGGAGGGGTTCCTCTGTGGTTATTCATATCGATCCTATTTTTGGTTCAATGCTTACAGACTGGGAAGAAATCTGCTCAGGGTACTTTTCTTTGTTTTTCACCAACATGAAGTGGGCTTTTTGGGGGAGAGATTACAGAAGACAAAAGCGTTGGCTCTGGTGCCCTCTGGTGGCTGAATCGCAATATCACCATCTCCCCAGAAACTCAACTGCTAGCTGGGGACAGGTGTGTGTGTTTGCAGGATCCACTGTGACATGTGCAGCTCTGCTCCCCAACAAGTGTTGGTATACACTGATTTTAGTTTGATTAGGTTAAATTTCCAAGTCTTCGGGTATGGAATTAGTCATTTTTTCCTTCTCTCCCTTCAGAGAACTCTAAATGCTCAAGCGATTTCGAATCAGAAATATGTTCGACAGTGCCGTTAGTATCTTGGGTCTGCCTAGAAAATGTATTATTCGATGTTGAAGCAATCCTATTTGCCACACTTTGTAACATGAAGTTTTGGTACGCAACACTGCCGAAGGATTGTAGGTATTGGGGTACAGGTGATTGGGATACAGCATTCTATTTTTTTTTTTTTTTTTTGCAGTACGCGGGCCTCTCACTTTTGTGGCCTCTCCAGTTGCAGAGCACAAGCTCCGGACGCACAGGCTCCACGGCATGTGGGATCTTCCCGGACCTGGGAACGAACCTGCGTCCCCTGCATCGGCAGGCAGACTTTCAACCACTGCGCCACCAGGGAAGGCCTGGGATACAGCATTCTTATCGCTGGCTCATAGGACAATATGCCATGCTTCAGTTTTAAGGCTCATACCACCAGGTAAAGTTGCATTAAAATGAATAAGTCATGACGGTCCCCTATTTTCTTTTATAAGATTATAAATAGTTTACCTTTTAAATAGTATTATGACTTCACTAAACAAGAGAACAAGCCAGGTCCCATTTACTGGGGCGTCCGCAGTCAAACATAGGGTTCAGGTTGAGTCACAGGGAATATTTTCTTTAGATGAAAATAAGTGGCTCCTCTTCCTGAAGAAGATCCTGACCACTGCCAGCCAAAAAGGGTGGACCCTAAATTTGGGAGATTTTCTTCTTTCTGGTTTAAATTTATTATCATCATTGTTAATAATTATTAAAGTAAGTCATACCTGCCTCCTCACTGTTTCTCCTGTCCATACCTGGTGTTCTTTTTCATGCGATTAAAAGAACATGTGTAATGCTGCCTACGTGGAGTGCTGCTTCTTAGGACGGGGGCACCCGTTCCCTAGGCTTCCGGAGAGCGGGTCACTCTCCCTCTCCAGCACGGATGAAGGACGCCTGCGCAGGCTGCTCACTAAGAATTAAGAGAAGGTGCTCAGTGCTCAACCACCAATCTCCTCTCCTGCTGTCTGGAAACCCTGTGGCATCTGCCAGGCTCCCCAGTCTTTCCTTCCCCTGCTCGAGGTTGCTTCCCACCTGGACTTCTTTGCCTGTCTGTAAGCTGCCTTTGCACTTGAACCCTCTGCAAGTCTCTCCCAGTGCCTGGTCTCCATTCTGCAGCTTTGACTTTCACTCGAGTTTCTTCAGTGGCACCCCGCCTCCTGTCCCTTGGGGCCCCGTACCCCATGTAGGGCTGCGCCTATAAGCAGGCTGCCGCCTTTCCCTGCACCTCTGCTCCTCACGTGGCAAGTAAGAAGGCGGGACGGACCCAGCCCCCAGGGGCCTCCGAAGACATCTCCCAGACCCCGCCCCTTGTCCTCTGGTCAGAGAAGCTTCCCCTTTTATCAGTTTTTGGAGAAAAAAGAAAAAAGTGTGACTTCAAATAAAAGTTTTTTAAAAACACAATGGACAAGATGATCTAATACTCCTAATATCTAATCTTTCTCAGACACTTCAGAACTTCCTTCTCTCCCACCCCCTCCTTGGGAGGGAGGCAGTAAGTAACACTTAATAGACAACATTATGCACTGGCCTCCAGCTACCAGCTCTAATGGGTGCTGGGCAGCCGTCCCAGGCCAGATAAGTCACATTAAAGCTGAGAACAAAACCAAAGGGATTGAATTTCTTTTTTAAATTAGGAGGAGAAAAAATATGGTCTGGGTTCCTGGAAGCCGTTAAGATGCTTTTAAAAGATATCTTAAATCATCACTCTTATGCTTGCCTTAGTTTTTGAAACTTCTTGGGCAGGTTTCTGCTTTGTTTTGGTAGACAGTTGTTCCAAATAATGGTATGGAATTTGCCTACCCTGGGGTCAGGCTGGGGCATGGGTTGGGGGGAAGGTATTTATGAAGCATGTACTGAGCTTCAGGGACTGGATGCAGATCGGACGCACAGGCTCAGTGGCCATGGCTCACGGGCCTAGCCGCTCCACGGCATGTGGTATCTTCCTGCACCGGGGCACGAACCCGTGTCCCCTGCATCGGCAGGCGGACTCTCAACCACTGCGCCACCAGGGAAGCCCGAAGTGGGGGAATCTTCAAGACAACCCCATGTCCCCATTCTGTAGATCAGTGGCTTTGAGAATGTCAGGTCTCATGTCCACAGAGCTGGTAAGATAAGAACCCAGCATTCAAACCAGGTCTGGATGAGGCCTGAATTTTTAATATTCTGCAAATATGGAGCCTGTAAAGGAAAGCTTTAACTTGGGAATTTTTTCTGGGGTCCAGGAAAAGTCCTTCGTAAATAGGGGTACCATATATTTTCTCAATGGGGAAACTTATCCAGGACAAATGAGTAACTAGACAGGACGCTAGGATGGCAGGCATGAAATAGTACTGTCCTGGGCAAATCAGGCTGTACTGTCACCCTTTTCATCACATGGGCCAAATTCCTATGACACCAAGAAGAAAGGCTACCACTAGAAGAATCAGAAGTAAGTGGCAGGACCAAGAACTGAACCCAAGTCTTCTTCTAAAAGCCCTGTTCTTCTCACTACATCATACTCCCCTCCTGATGTGCTCTCTTCACAAGCCCAAGGCCATGACCCAGTTCCCTGACCCATATGACAGGCTCCAGTCAGCAAGGGGGATGGAGTGTGGAGATAGGAAAATACAATTTTCTGTTGGAACTGAGCAGATTTTGAGAAGGAAAATATGCCAACTGCATCTTAGTTCTAAAACCAAATTAGAAGCTTTTGCGTAGTTGGTGAGAACTTCATGAATCAGACTTATTGATCTGCAGGTTAAAAGAGAGTGGTCCCCTTTCCACTTTTTTCAAATCCCTCTACTTTTCTCCATCCTCCATACACTAATTGAAAATTAGTGTACTTGTTTAAGCACTGCTGATGCCAATGGTCTGAAATAACCAGAAAACTCAAGTAAATAAGTTGTTCCCAGCTGTAGGAGAGTGAGCTGTATCAACCACGCTATTTTATTGTCCGTGTTTCTGACACTTTGACATCCGGGTCTTTGCTGGCCCTGGAGAGACTCCCCTTCCCAGGGTTAGCCAATTCCTAGAGATAGTAAATGACTGGCCTTCTAGAATGCCTTTCATATGCCAACTAACCAATCTGCAGCCTACTCCCACCATCTCCTCTATTGGGGTCTCACACTCTGGGCCACTATCCACCCGCCCTAATCACCCCAGGGCAGGTACCAGATGAGCCCAGACAGCCGGACACCCCAGAGCCTGCTGGGACTTTTCAAACTAGTCAATTCCAAGCTTGCTTACCCAGCCCCACCTATTCCTTCCCTCCAAAACCACAGTAAAAGCTCTCATCCATGTTTTCCCCTCACTCCTTCTGCCTGCTGACTGACCCTGGTGCTTCCCCACGTGGCCCCCCATGGCCTGGCAAGCCCCCTCCTCTTGGGAACTGTGAATAACTCTTTTCAGTGGCAATTGTCTCCTGATCTGTCAGCTTCATCATATCTGAACCACAAGAAAGCCTGCTTTAATTGAAGTATAGCTGATGTACAGTATTATATGTTACAGGTGTACAACACAGTGATTCACACTTTTTAAAGATTATACTCCATTTATAGTTATTATAAAATATTGGCTATATTCCCCATGTTGCACAATATATACTTGTAGCTTTTTTTTTTTTTTTTTTGCGGTACACGGGCCTCTCACTGTTGTGGCCTCTCCCGCTGCGGAGCACAGGCTCCAGACGCACAGGCTCAGCGGCCATGGGTCACAGGCTTAGCCGCTCTGCGGCATGTGGGAGCCTCTGGGACCGGGACGTGAACCCGTGTCCCCTGCATGGGCAGGCGGACTCTCAACCACTGCGCCACCAGGGAAGCCCTTGTAGCTTATTTTATACCTAATAGATTGTACCTCTTAATCCCGTACCCCTCTCTTGCCCCTCCCCGCTTCTGTCCCCCCACTGGTAACCACTAGTTTGTTCTCTATATCTGTGAGTCTGCTTCTTTTTTGTTATATTCACTAGTTTGTTGTACTTTTTGGATTCCACGTATAAGTGATACACAATGTCTTTCTGACTTGTTTCACTTAGCATAATGCCAAGTCCATCCATGTTGCTGCAAATGGCAAAATTTCAATCTTTTTTTTATGGCTGAGTAGTATTCCTTTGTGTATATATATATACCACATCTTCTTTACCCATTCATCTGTTGATGGACACTTAGGTTGCTTCCATATCTTGGCAACTGTAAATAATGCTGCTATGAACATTGGGGTGCATGTATCTTTTTGAATTAGCGGTTTTAATTTTTTTGGATATATACCCAGAAGTGGAATTTCTGAGACATATGGTAGTTCTATTTTTAGTTTGAGAAAACTCCATACTACAACCTCCATTTTAAAACACACACCATCCCTGCTAAAAGTCACTTGCTTGCCTCCCCGCCCGCCCATTTCTTCCTCCTCACAAATGGTCCTAGTACATGGGAAGAGCAGCAGTGGGAGAAAGCATGGTAGCTCCAACCTGGAGCTTTATTTTCACAAAGAACCTCAAATAGCCTGCTCTCTCCTCATTAGTGGTCAAGCAAAGCAGTGAGAAGAGACAGTTTGTTCAAGAGATACCCCAGTAAAATGTTATTTTAGTGCTCTCCGGGCACACCCCACAGTGAGCAAAGCAACTCCCTATGCTAAATTCGGAAATCAATACCACTGACAACAACCATAGTCACTAATCACAGCCCTTCCATAGCCATTTGCCCCTATAATCAATCATCAGCATGGGAGTCTGGGAGCCGCCTAAAATACTTCTTAGTGAAAAGTATGGGGAAAATACATTAGAAATATGCAAATTGAGTTCACTCAGTTGCAAAAATAGAATTTTTAAAGAAGCTTCTAATAGCGAAGATATTAAATGTAGAAAAACAGAATATTCCTAGTTAAAAGGAGTCCCAATAATGCTGGCATTTCCCCCCCGGTCAACCATGGGCCACCTGTTAGTAATCAATCTTGAAATGTGTTCAGAGTTCTTATTTGTTTCAAAGTTAGGAAACAAATGTGTTTCCCTGGGAGGACAAAGTCCATAAATATTTTAGGTAAGTGAGAGAAGTGAACTGAATTCATCCCAAGAACATCTGTCTTTCGCAGTTAGGACAAGAAGTCTCCTCTGCCCACGTCAGCCTAACAGCATCTGCCCAGTAGGTGTTTGGAAACCCAGGGGTGAGTGATGTGCACTTGATTTTTTTTCTTCTACTCACCCTTTAGCCAATGTTGCTATGCCAACGTCAGTCAACTTCATTCCTACACCTATGGGAAGAGAGAGCAAAGACGGGATCTGTGTTACACGGGTCTCCTCAGAAAAGAGGGACCATCTATTCACAGGGAGGGGTAGCGTCAGCCCCATCATCCTTTCCCTTCCTGCATAAACACATACTTTCCTCCTTGTTTCCATCAGCAGAAGCTGACAGCCTTTCAGACTGTGCATCCTGCTTTACGGGAGCATAGTGGGCAAGGCAGGCTTCTGAGGCAGCCGGTCAGGGGAGCAAGGGGCGGGGCCTGCTCCGGAAACGAAAGTGCTGTCCTCTGCCTGCCTGGACCACTGCCTCTGCTGGAGGAGGGAGGCCTGTCACTTGTCCCAGGAGTTCTCTCCCCAGAAACGCTCTGATTTGGGCTTAGGCCTGTTCCGTGTTCTTCATCAAAAGCGGAAGCCCTTGTACAACAGTGAGAGAGTTCAAGGTGGCCTTTGTTCAGTTCAAGGCCAGATTGCAGACACACAATCACCCATCTCCAGAAAGATGGCATTCCGATTCAGGATTGAAGGTTTTCTGGGTCGGCTTTAGACCCAGGGAAGCACTACTGAGGTACGTGTAGACTTTTAACCATCAGCCTGGAGATGTCACGCGCGGTCTGACCTTTTTTTTTTTTTTTTTGTGGTACGTGGGCCTCTCACTGCTGTGGCCTCTCCCATTGCGGAGCACAGGCTCCGGACGCGCAGGCTCAGCGGCCATGGCTCACGGGCTCAGCCACTCCGTGGCATGTGGGATCTTCCCGGACCGGGGCACGAACCCGCGTCCCCTGCATCGGCAGGCGGACTCGCAACCACTGCGCCACCAGGGAAGCCCCGGTCTGACCTTTTGATGCTTATCCCAACCTCTCTCCATTAAGCCATTGGAAGTGGCGGGATGGAGGGCGGGATGGAGGGCGGGATACCCAATCAACAAAACAGCTGCCTGAGCTTCCCACGCTGGTCCCTAAACAAGCCATAGGCATCCCTGGTAGAATCCCAAGCACTCAGAAGTCCTTTTGCTTCTCCCCTCCCAGCAGGAGCAGATGGGAGAGTGGCTAAGGAACCAGGGATTCAAAGAGAATGAAAGTCCTACTGTCTTGCAAGGTGGGGAAGGGCAAGGTTGCTGTCACCTTCTGCAATCAAAAAGCGCCATCCTTTTTCACCCAGGTCTGGAAGAAGGCAATTCTCTCTGATGCCCAGAGCGTGGACAGCCTCTGGCCTTTCCAGAATCTCCTTGACAGACCAGCTACCATTTCTGCTCCTGCCTCTCTAGGGTCGTGGCTGTAGGCACTGGCTCCGACTCCGTGGACCGCTGCCTTAATCTCACCCGTGCCATCTAGTGACCGGCCTTTTAGGGCAGGGCATGGGGTCCATGGTGCTATGCCACCTGAGCCTCGCCTCCTCTTCTCTGGCCCCCGACTCTTGTCCCACCCAGGCCAGGCTGTGGTCACTATATTCCCCAAGGCCAGCCGGCGACTTGCTCACTGAAGGGCCTGGCGGCCCAGAAGCCAGTCTGGGCTGTGGATGAAGGAACCAGCATTCCTGGCAAAAGCCAACCCTGGGGGTCAGGCCTGATGGCAACCTAGTTCCATGGGTCTCCCTCACATGAGCACTGTTTTCTGAGGCTCAGAAAAGGACAGCTAGGGACTTCCCTGGTGGCGCAGTGGTTAAGAATCCGCCTGCCAATACATGGGACACGGGTTCGAGCCCTGATCTGGGATGATCTCACGTGCCGCAGAGCAACTAAGCCCCTGCGCCACAACTACTGAGGCTGCGAGCCACAACTACTGAGCCTGCGCACCTAGAGCCCGCGCTCCGCAACTAGAGAAGCCACCGCAATGAGAAGCCCGTGCTCCTCAAAGAGTAGCCCCGCTCCCCGAAACTAGAGAAAGCCCACGTGCAGCAATGAAGATCCAATGCAGCCAAAAATAAATAAAATTAAATTACAAAAAAGGACAGCTAAAGCGTTAATTTTCTGATTCAGCAATGTCTGCCTGGAGTGAGGCAAAAATACATGTCATGCTGCTGTACAGACAGAAGCAAAGAGCCCTGCTTTTCTGCAGGGCACCTGGGAGCTAAATTCGACACAGCACTTTGGGGGAGCCAGTAAGCATTTTAAAAGCTTTCACAGTTGGCAGCTAATTCATCTCATTCTTTCAAAGCTGCTAACAACTAAAACACATGTGGAAATGCTTCACATAGTTTTTATGATAGGAACTGGGCTTAAAAAAAAAAAAAAAATGACTCCAAACTGCAAAAGCCCTCTTTGGACATCTTGTTTTGTGGAAAAGTTGTACTTAAAAAGTACAGCTCTAAGCCGCATAGAAGTCCAGTTTTAAAGAGCCATTTGGCAAAAGGTCCTTAGGCTTGGGAATTGCTTTTCCTCAATTCTCACAATTACCAGCTGTCACTGATGTTTGGAAAAGTAGAATTTGATTTTCAAAAGGAAACTTCTCTCTTGGTTTTCTAGTTTGCCAGCAATTCAACAAAGGTTACTAAGGGTCTCTATAGGATAATAATTTAGATTATAGTGTGCAGCTATTAAACCAAGTTGGGGATAATAGTCATCTACAGGTTGTTTCTGATAGAAGGTAGGAAGAAGGCAGTATTACAGTTTGTTCTCCAGAACTTGAGTTCTTGGGTTATTTGGGTGACAGCTTCTTAGGAAGCCCAGTGGTCTCCGGTGTGTGCACATCTTAGGGCCAAATCACAGGCTCACCTTTCACCCCACTGACCTGCAGGACTCGCCACAATCTCATCAACAAGCCAAGGCAACCAGGGAGAGAATAACCTAAGAGTCTGAGAAAGTGAGACTGGAGCTTGGGTTTGCTTGGGATTTTTAAACCCTAATTCCAGTGTCTTAGTAAAATTATAAAATGTGGGGATCGCTTAGAGGATGGATGTGTTATCTTGTGCCACAGTGATGATGACAATAGTAAGATCCTTCCCAGCAGCAACAGAGAGTAAATAAACACCCTTATGAAACACCATGCCATCACTTTCAACCACACACGTCATCTACGGGGAGATACAACGTTCCACTACAGCTGTTTACTAGTGACTGGAAGCAAAATTAACCGTGCGTGAAGCTCCGGAGTGTTGCTTTTCAGTAGATGAACTGCATTTAATGCAAAATTAACTCTGAAGGAGGAAAGATGGGGAAGTCTCAACAGTTGCACAGTCTAATTACAATAGCTGTCTGTCTAAGACCGTATTGTCTGTGTGTGGCAGCAAAGTCTCTTCAAAAGTGAGTAGGGCTTCCCTGGTGGCGCAGTGGTTGAGAGTCCGCCTGCCGATGCAGGGGATGCGGGTTCGTGCCCCGGTCCGGGAAGATCCCACGTGCTCCCAACAAAGGGCTATAAAAAAAAAAAAAAAAAAAAAAAAAAAAGTGAGTGGATATGGCTGGCTTCAACTTGCAGATCAGCCTCCCCTGCGAGTCTGTAACATTGCACTTCCCAGCTGACCTCAGAGGAGTCCCTCACAGGAGCCTTTGACATTAAGGGATACTTGGAAATCTTGCAAATTTGTAAATTTGAGTTTTAGTGGAAAGAGTTTGGGGTTCAGAGTCAGAGGCAGTGTTGGAGTCTTGGACCCCTCTTCTTCTGAGTGAGCTGGGGATTAGATCATTATCTCCCAGCCTCTGTTTTCTCATCTGTAAAATGGGAACCAAAACATCTCTTTGGCAGGGTTATTATGAAGATTAAACAAAAAATAGGGAAAAATGAGTGCAGACAAAAACTGGTGAAATCCACATAAGGTCTGTAGTCTTGTTAATTACATCATGCCGATGTGAGTCTCCTGGTTTTGATGGTGTACTGTAGGTATGTAAGGTGTTATCGTTAGGCAAAGCTGGGTGAAGGGTACATGGGGACCCCTCTGTACGTTTTTGCAATCTCTCATGCCTATGGTTATTTCAAAAGTTTTTTAAAATAGGGAACTCTTACTATGTGTCCATGCTGCACTAAATGTCTTGCTATCTCATTTCATCCTCCCAACCACCTCACGTGGAAATGACTGAGGCACAGAGAGGTAAGTGGTTTGCCCAAGGCTAACAGCTAGAAAGTGGAGGTGCAGGAAATAGAACCCACAGGCATTCTTGCTCTTCACCACCATGCTGTATACAGCTTGGGATTCTTATATGTGACAATGTCTGACATTAGTAGGTACTCAGTTATAGTTCAGATATTTTTCTTAAAGCATTATTATTTGGAAAGGAAAAGGAATAGGAAAGCCCCTGTGGCAGAAGCTGTTGGGACCCTGCCCGTCACCCTCACCCTCACCCCTTCCGTGGACACAGCTCTAAGTCCAGGTACCACCACCAGCATCTCTTGGCCTGAGAACACGCTCTGATCACAGGCACCTGCTTTGCTCAGCGTGGCTTGCCCATGTGCTGGTGGCAAACGCAGGGGAGTTAACACCCCCATCTGGGACAGCCTGCTGCTGTTAAGTAAAGGGAGTTGGAGTATCAACACCCCTGCTCCCTCACTCCTTGGGTGTGCTAATTCTGAGAAGTGTGTTTTGCCCAGCCTCCCCCAGTTTCCCCAGCAGGCATGAGCCTCAGTAACACAGTGGTAACCGGGTATAAGGTACCCTACTGACTTTCTTTCCCTTCCCTGCCACACTCCCTCAGTCTCCTACCAGTGTTTCCTGGGATCCCCTCCCAAATATTTGCACTTGAACATTCGCATGCAATAAAGGATTAATCTTGCCTAAATAAAGGATTCGTTTTTGCCCAACTTTTTGGAGGTAACTGCTAAGCTCTGATAAGAGTGTCCAAAGAGGCTAGAAGCAGAGGTCCGTCTCACGAGCAGGCAGTGATGGCTCCCTAATAAAATCTCTGAACACCAAGTCTCAGGGGAGCTCTCCTGGTTGGCAGTGCTCCCACATCACTGAGGGGGGGGCAGCACTGTCCCCACGGCTTCACCAGGAGGGGACAAATGGGAATTCCCACCTGCTCTCTCCTGGACTCTTTCCCGTGTGTCTCTTCCCTTGGTTGATTTGAGTCTGTATCTTTTCACTATAATAAACCGTAACCATGAACATAATAGCTTTCCTGAGTTCCGTGAGTCCTCCCAGGAAATTAATGAACTTGAGGGTGGTCTTGGGGAAACTGCAACTTGTCTCAGGGCTGTCTCTGTGGGAAACCTAATCATGACATCCCTACTTCATACAACAAATGTATCCCCCAGAATGTGGGTATAAACTGAAAACATGCTGTGAATTCACCAGCAGAGGCTGAAATCTAAAGCAACTGTGAAAGATCCTTTCGCCTATTAAGAGTGAATTCTTACATTTTAATTTATCTTTTGGTACATCTGGATTTTCATGTGTACGTCTGAATTTATGCCTATTGAGGATACAGAGCGCCAGTTTTTGGTTACCTGTTGTAATGGGAAGGTGCTACTAGAATGAATTATTAAAATGTACTTTGTTACTCCACTGAGTTGCTCGTTTAGGGCTCCTTTGTTGCTTTGTTTCTGACGAGACATTAGTAACACTTTCTGCTGGTGAAGGTGCTTAGAGTCTGTACCCAGCAGACCTCTCCCTCCGCCACACCCCCCAGGAACATCCCAGGCCCACAGCATCCCTGGAGCCCAGGCCAAGCTGCTCTCCTCACCCTGCATGTCTGTGACCAGGAGGCAGCCACTTGTTTTCTGGTAGACCCAGTGCTGGAAGGTGCAACATTTCTGACCAGCCTCCGATTCTCTTCTCAAGAAGTTTATCTCCTTCCCATCCCTGATGGAATACTTCACAAATTCTCCAATCAGCTCTTCCTCCACTGTTGCGTATGGGATATTGTTCTCAGGTCGATGGATAAGGAAAATAGGAATGATCCTGGAAGGGAAGAGAACATGGGCACACATCGTGTTCTTAGATGGGAATAAAGATGGTGGGGATATTCTATCCTGAGCTGGAGGAGTAGGGAGCTGAGCATAAATCCCTGGGTTCCATCAGCTGTAGACTAAAAATTCCCCCAATGATTGTTCAGTGGATAAAAGGATGTGTTCCTTTTATTTGTTCCTAGAGTTGGTGAGAAACTCCTCCTTGGGATGGAGTTCAATTGCTCCTGTAGCAATGAATGTCTTCATTATAGGCATACCTCAATGACCCATTGGTCAGGTGACTAATATATCCATCCATCCAGCATCTATCCACCCTTCCATCCATCCTTCCTTTCAGTCAACAAATATTCATTCAGTGGCTTCTATGTGTCAGACACTCTTCCAGACACTGTTCCAGAAAACAGCAGTAAAGAAAAGAGGCTCTGCTCTCAGGGATCTTCCATTTAAATGAAGGAGACAGACAATAAACAAGCGTCTAGTGCCCTGTGCTATATGAAGAAAACTAAAGCAGTGGAGAGGAGAGAGGTAGCACAGGGTGTGGAGGAGGGGTTGCGACTTTATTTAGGGAGGTCAGAGAAGGCCTTGATCGTAAAGGACATTTGAGCAGAGACCTGTAGGAGGTGGGCACGGAGAGAGCCATGAGAACGTCTATGGAAGGAACATTCCAAGTAGAAGGAACAGCAAAGGGAAGAGGCCCTGGGCAGGAGCGTGTGGGGCGTGTTCGAACAGCAGCGAGGGGCCGATGTGGCTGGAGAGCATCGAGCAAGGGGAGCGTGGTGGTTTGCGTGAGGATGGGAGGAAACGGGGAGCTGGACCTTGGGGAGTCTGGGCCACTTGAGAAACTTTGCCCTTTGTACTGAGCAGGAACAGAAGCCACTGGAGGGTTTTGGATACAGGAGTGACATGATCAAACCTGCATGTGACAGGGATCACCCTGCCACCCTGCGTGGTACGGAGCGTGAAAGGGCAGACGCGGGACACAGGGAGGAGGCCACGTGAGAACGATGGCAGCTGGAGGTGGAGAGGTGATCAGATCCTGCACTGACCCATTCACCGTCACACTGTCCTAGATGATTATCCCCAACCTGCTCCTCTCTCCTCAGACCGCCCACGCCTTCTCTCCAGCCTCACTCTCAGATGAGGACCTTGCTTCCTGTTGGACTGTGAAAACTGAAACAATAAGAAATTCTTACAGCTACACCCACCACGTGTTCCTGCCTCCCAAGGTCAGTGCCCATGTCCTCTGCCTGCCCACCATCTACTGTGGAGGAGCCCTCCTTGCTGCTACCTGAACCATCTCTCCGCTGGTGCCCTGTATCCCAACCCCTCCCTGATGCTCAAGGATATTGTTCCAGTGATGGCTCCCCACTCTCTCTCCCACCAGGGTTTCCCCCTACAGACTCATTCCCAACAGCAACAGAGAGTGATGACTCTACTCAGCCTGTGGACCTCATAACCCACCCCCACTCCCGACTCACCGTTTACATCAAAACCCAAATCAGTTGTACACTCACTGTCTCCAATCCCTTCCCTCCCATTCAGTCTTGAATCCACTCAAAGTGACTTTCCTGCTCAAAGAAGCCTCGGTCAAGGGCACCACAAGCTGAGGCTAATTGTCCCTTCTCAGCCCTCATGTCACTCGCCCTCAATGGCACTAGACACTGGATCGCTCACTTCTTTTTAAGACACTTTCCCGTGGCTTCCAGAAACTCACTTCCTCTTGGTTTTCTGTCTGCTTCACTGGCTACTTCCGGTCTCCTCTCCTGGTTCCTCAGTTCTCCCCAGCCTTTACACCCTGGCACGCCCTGGGATAGCTCTGCTCACTCTGTACATGTTCCCTACTGACCCTCCTTGTTCTAAACACAGTTCATATGTCGGCAGTTGCCACATTTATATCTCCAGCCCAGACCTCTCCCCTGAACTCCCAACTCACATCTCCAGCTGCCTACTCACCATCTACACTTGATGTCTAAAAGGCGTCTCAGATTTAACATGGCAGGACTTCCCTGCCATGGCGCAATGGTTAAGGATCTGCCTGCCAATGCAGGGGACACAGGTTCAAGACCTGGTCCAGGAAGATCCTACATGCCGCAGAGCAACTAAGCCTGCAAGCCACAACTACTGAGCCCATGTGCCACAACTACTGAGCCCACGTGCCACAGCTACTGAAGCCCACGCGACTAGAGCCCGTGCTCAACAAGAGAAGCCACTGCAATGAGAAGCCCGCGCACCGCAACGAAGAGTAGCCCCCGCTCGCTGCAACTAGAGAAAGCCCGCGCGCAGCAACAAAGGCCCAACGCAGCCAAAAAAAAAAAAATTTAACATGGCAAAAACTGAACTAGTCATTTGCCTCCACCCCAACGTCTGTAGAGTTGATTGGCATTCTTTCCCTTCAACAAAAATCTGAATAGCTTGTGTCAGGATCTCAAAGATTCAGGGGAGGGGAGACGAGAGACACAGTCCCTGCTTTCCAAGGGCAGTCGTTGGGGAGGTGCCCAGAGGAGGGACATCTAACCCCCAACTCCCAGCTAATAAAGACAGTCAGCAGCCAGGTGTGTGTGGCCTGAGTTGTGAAGACCAAGGAGGAATAAGCTGGCAGAGTGGGAGGCAAGAGGGAGGCTATCCAACAACTCCACGCCTGTGCTTGGTACCCACAGCTCAGGCTCCCTCCATGCACACCTGCGCAAGCCCGTCCGAGTCCCACGTCCTGGTCCTCTCTGCACCCTACCTGGCCTGGCCTGAAGCTTCCCCGACACTTCTGAGTTCCACCCAGTGATGCTCTGCCTCCCGCCCGACCCCTTCCCAGATGCAGTTAGTCCAGCACTGAACAGATCTGGTGTCACAACTGCCCATTCCCTTTTGTCACCAGGCGAGGAATAAACTGCATGAGAGCTTGTGAAAGGGTATACATGAACCCACCTCACCCACTACTCACCGCAGGAAAATACGTGTACAGCAGGGTCCGCACCCTGTTACCTAGGGACCAGCTCCAGTCAGATGCCTGTTTTCATACAGCCCACAAGAATGGTTTTTACAGGTGAACATCTGCAATTGATTGGCTTTTAGGGAACACTAACTCTGAACCTCAAATGTAAGCAAAGTTACTTTAAAAAGTTAGCAAAATGCTATTTAAAAAGAAAGAATTCCATTCTTCTATTACGAAACCTGTATAATTCATCAATAAAGATTTGTAGATATTGGTTTTCTTTATTGTTACATAAGCATCTACATAATAGCGTTGATTTTGCCTATGGACCTACACAGCCTAAAAGAGTTACTATCTGGCCCTTTGCAGAAAGGGTTTGCCCAGCCCTGGTCTCAAGTTTTGTCTTCTGTTGGTGAATTCTTTTGTTTCTTCTCTCTGCCTCAAGGTCACAAACATGTTCTTGTCTCCCCATCTTAGAAACAACCAGCACCGCCCTTCCTTTGGGGGGACTTTGCCCTTAGATTTCATTCTGATTTTCCTTGTTTCCTTCACTTCTTGAAAGGGGCGCCTCCATTTGTATCCATGGCCTCAGTTCCAATTCCCTCTTTGACCCATTACCCCTCATCTTACAAAGTCCCCGCCTGCTGTGGTCATCCATTCTGATGGCCTCTGATTATTCCCCAGGATCCTTCCGCAGCATCTGACAGTGTTTGTTTAATTTTTATTGGCGTATAGTTGGCTTACAACGCTGCGTTAGTTTCTGCCGTACAGCAAAGTGAATCAGTTATACATATATCCACTCTCTTTAGATTCTTTTCCCAGATAGGCCATAATAGAGTATTGACTAGAGTTCCCTGTCCAATACGGTAGGTCATTAAATAGATAACTAAGAAGCTTCTCACAGCGTTGACCCCTTTTGCCCTCCAGAATCACCCTCTTGCCTGGACTCTGGGGACAGTGTCCCCTCCTGGCTCTTGTTCCACTGATGTTGCCCCTGAGCGTTTGCCGGCCCCTGCTCAGCACTGACTCCGAGCCCTGCATGTTCGTGTTTCTCGAGCTTCCATCCTTGGTCCTTCCCTCCCCTTGTCCTATGCACTCTATGCAGGTAAGCCCACCACTTGCACAGTTGCTGTGATCATCTGTATGCAGATGCCCAGCAAACCAGCGCACTGCCTCCCTTCTCTTTCCGCTCCAGGCTTAGATGATTGAATTGCTGCAGTCTGATGGGCCACAGAGACCACAAACCTCAGACTCGGCCCACGCAAAAGCATTCACCTCGCCTTACACCTACATGAGTCTTCTCCCTGCCTATACTGTCTTCAAGTGGCGGCATTGTCTACCCAGTCTCCCAAGTTCATAGTCTACCTTCTCTCCCTTTTTACTCCTTCCATGAAGTCTGGTTAAACACACCTACCTACCGAATGTCACGCAAGCCCATTCTTTCCTCTCAAACTCCCCATGGCCATGGCTTAGCTCCACTGTCACTGCCTCTTCCTTGGGTGACAGAAACAAGTTTCAGACTGGTCTCACCACATCCAGCCTCTGGGCCTTGTCCTTGGATATCCATCGCTGACGGACAGATAGCTAGCTCTAAGAGCCACATCCACACAGAGGATTTTTAGGGCAATGACACTACTCTGTATGATACATCATAGTTATCATCATTCGTTATAGTATCACTAGACGTTTGTCCAAACCCACAGAATGTACAACCCTAATGTACACTGTGGACTTAGGGTGACGATGATGTGTCAATGTGGATTCAATTATCACAGACGTTCCCGTCTGTTGGGGGATGTTGGTAACGGGGGAGGCTGTGTATGTGTGGAGCCTGAGAGGATGTGGGAAATCTGTCCCCTCCATTCAATTTTGCTGTGAACCTAAAACTATTCCAAAGATTAAACTCTATTAAAAACAACAGGGGCTTCCCTGGTGGCGCAGTGGTTGGGAGTCCGCCTGCCGATGCAGGGGACGCGGGTTCGTGCCCCGGTCCGGGAGGATCCCACATGCCGCGGAGCAGCTAGGCCCGTGAGCCATGGCCGCTGAGCCTGCGCGTCCGGAGCCTGTGCTCCACAACGGGAGAGGCCACGACAGTGAGAGGCCCGCGGACCGCAAACAACAACAATAAGAACAACGTGTCTGCTCCGTTGCTCAAGGCTCCCCTGCTGAAAGCTTCCGGTTAGCCCCCGTCTCCCTCTCGCCCCGACGCTCATTAGCTGAGCATTGAAACTTCTTTGCATTCTGACCCCCAACCTGCCTCTGGCCTCTTTCTCTGCCCCCCTTTTTTCTACCCTGCCAGTACTCTAGATTTACTGAGCATTTTCCATCTCCTTGAAAACCTTCTTTCACAGCTCTTCATTTCTTTCTTTGAACACGCTGTTCCCTTTGCTGGCAGTTCTCCACCCTCGCTCTCCATCTGGCGAACTCCTACTCATTCTTCAACACCCTCCTCCTCCTGGGAGCTTTTCCAGACCCCCTACCTCCTCCATGTCCCCATAGCTTCTTGCACTTCATGCCAGCACACTGGGTTGTTTTTTGTGGGGTTTTTTTTGGGTTTTTTTTGCGGCACGCGGGCCTCTCGCTGTTGTGGCCTCTCCCGTTACAGAGCACAGGCTCCGGATGCGCAGGCTCAGCAGCCATGGCTCACAGGCCCAGCCGCTCCGCGGCATGTGGGACCTTCCCGGACCGGGGCACGAACCCGCATCCCCTGCATCGGCAGGCGGACTCTCAACCACTGCGCCACCAGGGAAGCCCCAGCACACTGGGTTTTGTCCTACATGCCTTGCACTCCCACTGGCTGTGAGGCGCAAGAACCTATTTGCATTTTCTTTGTATTCTTTAAGTGCCCATCACCTAGCATGGAACAAAGCCTGGCCTGGCGCATGGTACATGCACAGCATTTGGCAAAAATGAATGAATGTTTATATAGGACAAAGTTTCTCAGTCTCAGCATTATTGAACTTTGGGGCCAGATAGTTTCTCATTGTGGGGCTGTCCTGTGCATTACAGGATGTTTAGCAACACCTCTGGCCGCTTCTCACTAGAGGCCAGTAGCACCCCTTCCAGTCACAACCATTAAACTGATATAGGATCTGATCTGACAAACTTGTGGACAGTCAGAGAAGAGGTCACCTAGTTAAGTGTTGATCATTTTCAAGGACTTAAAGTAGAAATCACGATAGCCACCCCAAGGAAAAGGTGAGATGCTGATTTTTTGATGTTCATGAATGTAAAAAGTATTTTTAATACAGATTATTTGTCAAATGGGTAGACAAATAGGTATAAGTCGCTAATGCAGGCCCCTAACAACTGTCGATATATTTAAAGGCTCAGAAAGTAGGCTTCTGGAAGGCTCTAAGTGCCACACACACACAAGAAAAACATTAATGGTGTGACAGTCACCTGCGTCCAGTGATGGTCACCTGGGTTGGGGAGGGGAATGGCTGGTGTCAGTTCTCTTAGTAAAACCATACAAAGAGCCCTATCATGAAAAGGCCTCAGAAGTGGCCCAGGTTTTGCGTCAGAATGTCTACAGGTAAAGATATAGAACAATTCTGCAACACTTAGTAACCAAATCCAAGCTTAGGAAAAGTCATGAGGGCAGCAGGGCCGGTGGCCTCCTTTCTTCCTTCAAAAATACTATCACAGACACTACCATCATTTCTCTCTCTGTGGGGACGTGGGTCCCCTTTTCCAGTGAGATGAGGGTGAAGGCCTCTTACTTTGAAGGGAGGCTTGAGTTGGGCACCCCGGCCGGGTCTGCACTCACACCACAGGGCGCCGCCTGCTTCCCCAGGGGTGAGAACAGAGCAGAGAGGATTCTCCCAGAGAGTGGAGAGCATCCGGGCCTGTGCTGTTTCCACCCACATCCTGCCTCCTCCTGGGAGTTCAGCTGGAGGCTACACACAGGTGTCTGAGTCAAAGATTGTTGGGAAAACGTTTTTTATATTAAACAAAGAGGGAAGGATACAAAATTCAAGTGAATTTTAAAGACACAAAAGGTAACATTTCAAAGAAACGACTCTGCAGGCAGATTAAGCCCCCAGAGCTTTTGAAGGGAACATATTTACCCTCCTCTGTCATTTACGAGTATTTCCTTGAGAAAATGTGAGAAGAATGCCTCCTTTCCCGCCCCATCTCTCTCGGGAGCATTTCTGGACCAGGACAATGTCCTTTAAGACACCAAGTGGCCGACCCTTCAAACACCAACGTTCTCTGATTACTAATCACGGCGGGAGTCATTTGAAGCACTATTTCTACTTCTAGGATGAAAGCGTTTGTGTCTTCTTTTATCAAAGAAATGTCAAGTATTAGCCAGGGGGCTGGTGGGCCCACCTGGGGCAGTGGGCCCTTCCCAGCGCCCCTGAAATCAGCCTGGGGTGTCCCCAGCCTCCCTCTGACAACTTGGTCATTTCTGCAGGATTTGGGGCATCCAGGTTGCCTCCTGAGGACGCCCTGAAGACAGCTGGCCACTGACCCTGCCGCAGGGCAAAAGGGTGTTCAGGGTTTACTGGGTTCTTATTCGTTCCGTAGCCCTAAAAACCAGAGATGGAGCTGGCCGTGATTCAGGGTGGTAACTAGTCATGGTCCCTCCCCAGGGGGATCCTTTGCGTGAAGAACGCTGACTCTACTGTCATTCACAAATTCAAAACCGGAAGCTGCCGGAATGCGGAGGGTTTTCTCTTCTAGACCCACCCGCCCAGAAAAGGAAAGCGTAGGGCCAGCTTCCCGGTCTGGAAATAAACACATCCCCACCCCAGGCAGGCCAACCACCCAGCCTCGCGCCCTGGATCTTAAGAGGAGCCTGAGGCATGGCGGGGAACCCGCTGGCCGCCCTCCCTTGGCTCGCCGCTTGGGAGCCCTTTCCCCTCACTGGCTGCCTCCTTGCAGGGATCGTGCTGAGGCCCTCCCCCCTTTGTTCTGCCCCTCCCCTCACAGCCATGTGCCAAGTGGCCACGTCTCCGTGGGCCCTGCACGTCCCCCCTGCTCAGCGGAGCATCTAGAGGCTGACGGGTGGGCGTCCGAATCATCCCCACCCCTCCAGAGACACACGCGCCCCCCGTGCCCTCTCCTCTCAGACCCCGCTCGCTTATACCTTTGCTAACGTGGTTTCGAGCACAGAGCCCTTTGAGGAAGCCGCGTGGACCTTAGGCCAGGGGCCGTTTCAGAAGTAAGGAGAGTCCTCGTGCTCAGAAAGGAAGTCAAGGTTGGTAAAACGGAGAGAGCAAACGAACAGGAGAGGAACTCCAGAGTCACAGAAAGAACATGCAAGCTGCAAACTCAAATCGACGTCAGCAGAAGCGGCAGAGGAACGGGGGCTTCTGCTGAACCAAATACACAGGCAGACTCGGCGAAGGGGGCCCAAAGAAATGATCTGTGAAAAATGACAAAGCTTCC
>NW_020174135.1:15568584-15603225 GCF_003031525.2 Neophocaena asiaeorientalis asiaeorientalis | reverse complement strand
CAAGACGTTTTGCAGGCTTGGCGCCAGCGATTACCACCAAGAACCAGAGGCCGGAAGTGAGACGGACAGAAGCAGCCCTGTGAGCTGTTCACCTTCCTCCAAAAGCATTCCTGCCACAGCAGAAGAGGCCAGGATCCTATCAGCATGCCGAAGATAAAAGATAGACAAGGGGGAGCTACCTCTGGAAAGTGCTGATAAAAAGATGTCTTTTGATGGGACCAATTCTCTTAAAATGGCTGCTCCTCCTGAGGAGGGGGCACCCGCCCTTGAAGACCTACTGCTCTCCTTGAGGGAGTTAATACCGTCATGTCAACTGCTGACCCAGAGGCTGTGCTTGCTTCCTGGAGCAGAACTGTAGCCGGGCCGAGAAGACAGACTCAGTGGAATCACAGGAGGCCAGTGTGGTCAGGTGGTGCGTGGTCCACGGGCGAAGTCTCCCTGCTCCCCCACTAGGGCTGGGCTCATTACAGTTTCATGCCGGACAGGCTTGGGTTCTTGAAAAACCGAGGAGGGGCTCTGCACTCTTCTCCCTTCCTGCTGGCAATTTTCCACCCAACACCTGGGGGGACCACATGCTGTGCCCTGAGTGTGTTCGTGGGAATCAACTATCGGCGAAAAGCCTGCGGTGAGGCTACACCACCCGGAAGAAGGGTTCAGCTATAATGATAGTTAACGACAGAGAAGTGACTACAATCCACTCCGTGGTGCCCCTTGACAGCTGAACTGTGGGCCACTCCACACTCTCCATGCTTCCTGCTTACAGGGGGACACAGCCTGGCCAGTTGCAGGAGAAAAAAAAAAGCCTGTGAACTGCCTGACAGGAAGCCACAGTGCAAGTGGCTCGCTCTGCAAAGAGCCCCGGCCCTAAGAGGGCAGAGGAGGAAGGAGATGAGACATTTTACAAATATGAACTCACTGAATGGAATTAATTTACCTGAAAGGGCCTCCGGTAAGTTTCTACACTGGGGAAGACGGGGCTTATAGACAAAACTTGAAAACTGGTTATGTTCACCTTAACCAATATTCAAACCTATCGTCGCCAGGAATGGTTCAAACAGAAATGTGTCTTCTGATGTGACACAGTATATCACTGACAGTCTTCTTGCCAAAAAGATGTAATATGCATCGTTTCACAAGGAAGCAATCAGTCCTGATTATACCTGTTGTCCCGGCATAATTAAGAGACCCCCTTGTTTGGCGTAGCAGTCTCTTAGACATAGCTATATGTAAATATTCAGAGCTATGCACTTAAGATGTCTATTTTTACTTTAAGTTTTATACATAATTTTTTAAGTGTCCTGGAATGAATGATAAGTTACAGTTCCTCTAGTAAAAAGGGTGTTTTTGGAATAATAGGGGAAATTTTAATATAAATTGGATGTTAGGTGATACTATAGCAATGTTAAATGTGTTGGTTTTGATAGCTGTTGTGGTTATATAGGAATATGTACACAGAATCTACAGAAAGAATATTGAATTAACTATTAACAGTTGGTCAATGAGGTGCAGAATATACAGGTGTTGTACCAACTTTTGTTTCAAAAGTTTTTAAAGTTTAAAAAAAAAAAAAAAAGAATGCTGTGTGTTTCCAGTATGGGATCCTGATTTTGGTTCAGTGAACATGGAATCAGGCACAGATGCCCTTTTTTGGACCCTTATCCCTCCACGTACTGTCCTCGTCCATGAGTTCACAAATCCTCCCACAGTAAGGAAGGAAATGTATTTGGATACCAAAACATCCTCATCTGTCTCCAGGGTGGTGACAGATTTACTCGGAAGCTGATTAAGCCCTTGTCCTTCACCCGCACAGACCCTTTCCAAGCCCCTGGACACGTCTTGATATTCATAACTGTGTTCTTTTCCTTAGAAAAGCCCCCAAGTTGTGTAATGAGTCGAGCTGCACAAAGCTTGGGTGTGCCCCTGCGGGAGGGCGCTGTGGTTCCACGCCTGGTGGACTGATTACGGGTGGATTCTTCCTCCTCAAGGAGGAACTGAAGAGGACAGAGCAGGAAGAGGGGGCTGGAGAAGCAAGAACAGGACGAGTTCTCATGACAACCCAGTCCAGATTGCCGTCTTAGCGTACTTAACAGAAACACAATTGAAAGTGGTTTTCTTTGCATTATGTTAATTTTTCTTGAAGTTGCTGAGAACTGTTTGTATACGAAGTATGTTAAGCATTTCTTGGAGAAGAACAGCAAGCATTAGACTTTATACATGGTGTGTCCAACATACCACCTCAGGGTTGTTTTTTTTTTCCATTTCGTGAGTTAACAGAGATAATGCAGACAAGAGTCCCTTCCTTCTTTCCTCTCCTTTCCCAGTTTCTACTCATATGTAAATGACTGGTCTGTCTGAAGTTTCCAACGTGCGCTGGCACAGCCTTTTCTCTTCCCATTTATGATCTCAACCAGATAAGCAGATCAGTAAATACAAGCTCCATACACCCCAACATATGCTTGTGCCAATCGACATTTAGTCAACGAGTGGATAAAAGTCAGTGTAGTTTACCTCTGTAGGGTTCCAGGAATCGGGTGCTATGCTCCTATGTTCCTGATCACCCAGCTCCTTCTTCCCTGACACACCACCATATTTATTTTCATCACAGGACTCCTGTTCTATTTGTTTATGGTTTAGACAATGTAACACCCATGAGAGTAGATACATTTTCTATTTAACATGGTATGTGCATTTATTTAATTATTCCATACATACACATTTACTGAAATATCTAGCAAGTCTTTTTCTGCAAGCCTCTGGTGACTCTGAAGAAAAGGATAGCAGCTGTGTGTGCCCTCTTAGAGCTTACAGACAGACACCAGTTGAAATGTGTGTCCTACTGTTTCTTCTCACCCTCTCATCCCTCAGTGCCCCGCAAGTCCCCAACAAATTAGAGGGGGGGGACACAAGAGGGAATCATACTTACTCTGGCACTTCTCCAAAGCCTTCCAGAGGCTGTGCTTCAGCAGCATAGATCTTGGCATAGTATCTGGCGGTATTTTGAACGTAGCACTCCTAGATCACCGAAGTACATGGGAAAGCCCAGTGATTAGAAGAAATTCAGAGAGCATTGCCCGGTAAGGCTCAAATTTCCCAATATAGGTTAAGCCAATGGATTTCCAAACCCATCCCTTCGCTGGGGGCACAGAAACAACAGTGAATGTGGCCTACAGTTGGCCACTTGCAGAGGAGCTCTGAGATCTGAAGGAACCATCCGGGTGAAGGTCAAGTGGTCTCTAGGGCTAGGTGTCCCTGAACTATGAAATTTCTAGAACCCGCATGGCTGAAGTTCACCCCTGAGCTAAGGGGACTGGTCCCTGGGCAGGATGTCAGATAGAGCACGGGGACTGTTGGATTTCCCATAAGCTATCCCATCTGAGGTTCTTCTTCAAAGGTGTAACTTGAGTTGTAAGTAATGAACACCTTGCCAAGACTGTTGGTTTAGAAAAGCCCTACAGAGTGGAAAGCAGAATCCAGTTTGCTTTTCCTAAGTGGAAGTCTGGAGTCTGGGGGATTTTCCATGACTGGGCCAGATGGCACTTGAAATGGAAGGAATATTCAGTGAAAGAGAAGAGCAAAGAAGGAGGAGAAAGGAGTACAATTGGCAAAATCCTATGCTCAGATAAGAGGGGTTGTCTTCACGAGTACCAAGTCCCACACGGCATTGCCACATCTGAGATGACCGTGGAGGGACAGTGTTTGAGAGCACCCAAGAGACTCATCTGAGTCTAGCTTATTCATTTTATAGGTTAAAAAAAAAATTCAGAATGCACCTAGTTTGTGAAAGAGCTAGACCCAGCTCTCCTGAAAGCTTGGCCAGTGCTGGCATGGAGTGAAAAGCATGGATGGGGGTGGGGGAGGGGTGGTGATGCAGGGGGAGAAGATCGTGTTTTCCTCCCCTCCCCTCTTGCCTCAAGGGTCCTACGACTTAGTAACACAGGAGGGAACTTAGGTAGAGACTTGGGTCAATCTCCCTTCATAGCTGATGGGTGGACATTGAACCTAACTCAGGAAGGCAGGAAACAGGACAAACGTTAACCCTTCTGAATATTCCCACCCTCCTTCCTCTTCCCTAAAACAAACCGAAACACTCCGGAAACTACCGTTGATTTTGGCTGTCCTTGAGGATCCCTGGGAATCCTGGCATCCATTGTAATTTGGACACCCCACTTCCCATGTCATTCTGAGTCCAGGTAGATTCAAACCCCTAGGGGTCTGATGGGGCTTCCTAGGAAGCATTCCTAGAAGTGATCCCAGCCCAGGTAGGAACTGGTGAGGTGCCCCCAGACATAGACTAGTCCCAACTGGCTGGCACGAGGCCAAGAAATCATTCAGAGGCTGAGATGTGATCTCCAGCATTTAGCCTCAATCTAGTGACTCCCTCATAAACATACCCCAGAGGGAGAGAGACACCCTCTTGGAGACACCCCCATCGATTCTGAGTCTGATTTTCATCTCAGGGTATCATGGGTCCGTCTCACACCTCAAGCAGCACTTTCAGGCCAGTTGGACCCACCTGGGCGGCGAGTTTGTAGTTCCTCTGAATGAGCTCATCATTGTTTCTGGTCCCGTAGGCAACGGCGTTGTGCACCTTGAGCACACAGGTGTGGCCGGGCTTGAAGACTGGCGTGAGGCCCTGCATCACTTTGCTGCGGAAGGCTTTCCGGTGGACCCCTTCCCCAAAGTGCAACTCCTCCGTGGCGATCTGACCGCGCAGACGGCCCCCGAAGTAGCTGTCGCTGAGGAAGTCTCCTCCGAAGATGAGTTGGCTGAATTCAATCTCTTCGTATACTAAAGATATAACACAACTTCCGTTGGACAGGAACATCCCCCAATCCGGCTCCTCGGCTAACGAGCATTCCCACACAGGGGCAATGACGGGGTTGACCTACAGAATCCAGGAGGGGGAACCACACTAACTCCCAACAGAGGCATAGCTCGAGGGGGAGATGGTTCACTGAGGATGTAGAACATGGAGGTGAGGCCCCAGTGGATCGGATGAGAGGGCAACAGAAGTGGATCGGATGAGAGGGCAACGGAAGTGGATCGGATGAGAGGGCAACGGAAGTGGATCGGATGAGAGGGCAACAGAAGTGGATCGGATGAGAGGGGGAACAGAACTGGGGAGACCAGGAAAGGAACTGTAGACAGACCCAGAAAACGTGAACAGAATCATGCAAGGTGATTCAAGGCAAGTTGAAAAGACAGGTGAAATGTAGAAGAGGGAGGAGGTACCAGTTGTAAGACTGATCTGCTAGATCATTGATCTCCTGATCAATGTTTCCCAATCTTTTTTTTTCATTGTTGACTTCTGCAAGGATTCTTTTTAGTCTTTTCCCCCCACAATTGCTCCCCAGAAAATTTTAATACCACAGATGTACTGTGTATCTGGTATGGCTATCTGTGCTTAACACACAAAAATAAGTTTTCTTTTGCCTCCCCAAGACCCAGTTTTGTCCTCTTGGAGGTGATACTGCCTCTGTTAAGAATGACTGTGGTAGTCATAAGAAATAAGTGGGAAAAAACCAAAACAAGTAAAAAGAACTCCCTCTGAAGGGAAGTTGAAAAAAGGTAGAATCATTTTGGATCTACTTGTAAAAAGTACTGAGTTTTCTATCAGCTGTTTGAGTTGATTCTGCATGTGTTTCAGATGACAATCAACTTGACCAGAACGTTGCATTTTACACTAGAGATGACCAGGTCAGATTGGCTGAGAGAGGAAAATAAGATGGCTTTCAATGAAATAAGATTGTTTAGATTGTAAAAAAGCCACCTTCCACTCCTCAGAAGTCGATGAAAACTCATCTTTCTGAGATAGACATCACCTATCTGGTTGTGTGAAAATCCCACTTCACCTTTCTATTTAGAATATTTAGCAAAATATTTTTCTCTTTGAAAAATATTTTCCAATCATATGTTTTAAGGGCAGCCTATGACCAATGTGATTAGTTAAAAGTATAAGGGAGGGCTTCCCTGGTGGCGCAGTGGTTGAGAGTCCGCCTGCCGATGCAGGGGACACGGGTTCATGACCCGGTCCGGGAGGATCCCACGTGCTGCGGAGCGGCTGGGCCCGTGAGCCATGGCCGCTGAGCCTGTGCGTCCGGAGCCTGTGCTCCGCAACGGGAGAGGCCACAGCAGTGAGAGGCCCACGTACCACAAAAAACAAAAAAAAAAAAAAAAAAAGTATAAGGGAACAGACTGTTCTTAAAGGGTATTGATTAGTGTCTAGACCTAGTTATTGTCAGAAAGAAAGGAGGCAGGTAGGGGATTTTCAAATAGAAAATGTAGGTGAAAGTGTCAGTGAAAGAGTATTCAGAGAGTTGCTCGAAGGCAACTCTTTCACAAGGGCTAGCAAAATGCCCCTGAAGACTAACCTATTTGGCGTTTAGAGAGAATGGGGGCAGAGGAACAGGAAAGCAGGTAGGTAAATGGGACATTTTCCCAAATAAATTTTAAAGGAGATAGGATGTAATCTGTGAAAGAGCTAAGTAATAGAATGAGAAAGTTATAGAGTATAGTTTAAGTTAAATTTTAGAATTAGGTAATGAAATGGAGAGGGAATGCTATTTATACAACCCAAATCTTAATTCTAGTTACATGATTGATGAACAATTTTGCCCCCAAGACCTCTGAAAGAATATAGGAAATGTTTTATGTATATACGCCAGAGCCCAATAAATCTGAGCTATATTTACATCGTTTTCCTTCAAAAGTCCCAAAGTTTCTAAAATTCAATTGTTCTTGAAAGTTAAAAGTTTGTGTATCTTAAAATTCAAATGTAATTAACTAAAGACAAAAGTTGTTCCAGACTCTCTGCTTAGTAATAGAAAGGAACATTTTTAGTGCCGTACTGTATAGGGATGGGCGTATGTGTGGAGATGAGTAATTTTCCCTAAGAAGAAATACATGACAAGCATGGACTCCACCATCCTCGATAATCCTGTCCATAATTTCCAGAAATGTCCACTTAACCAGGATAAAACAATGCAAGAAAAATACATCTTAGAATTTTTCTTTGAAAGCCACGTGTGCCATCATTAAGTTGTGCTAGCTTTATCTGAATCATTCATTTGGGGCTTTTATTAGACTTTTAGTTAGTGATCAATTTGTAAAATGTTCTATGTTCCTCCTCTAGAGATTTAAATAAAATATCTAGTGAGAGATTCCTCCAGATAAGAAAGGTGATAAAGCAGTCATTTGAAACTTCTTCATCTGAAGGTACATGGAAAGGCAGAGGGAGGTACGGCCTCCCCAGCCCAGTGCGCCATTGAAACTGGACCCCCAGTCTCATGGAGAAGTGGCTGGCAGAAGGTGATGTCTTCAGGGTCTAGACCCCAACCCAATGGTGGGAGTCACAGGGCTACAATAGCGGTGACCGGTACCTCATCCTCACTGGGGTCTCATTCCTGACTGGTAAAGCCTTGAGAAACGAGTCTCTGCAAACCTAAATTAACCGGGTCAGAGCAAGAATCTGGGATGGGATGCCCAGTGACAGCTAAGCAGCTGATGAAACAGAGAAACCTTTCTTCTGAAGGTCATTTTGGTTCTCCTGAAGGTCATTTTGGTTTTTGATATAAGAAAGGACATTCTTTTGCATATTTAGATTCTTGGGGGGATGGGGACAGATACAGGGAGGGATTTTAAATTACACAAGTACACGACACACTGAAGACATGTAACACTTGAATGGTTTGTGAAGAGTTGGTATTTAAGTCTGTTGTTTTGGATAAATATCACAGTATTTGCTAGACCATTTCTAAGTCGAGATCCCAGCGCCTTGCCTCTAATGACTAGATGTTACTGCATCTTGATGATCTTGTTTTCACAGAGGTTTCAGGGTTTTTATTTGCCTTAAAAGAAAATCAGCACATACAGTGTACACTAGCAGTTTAAACTTGGCCATGGTGAGAGTATCTGCACCACAGAAATTGGAAAACTGTACAAATCAGGGCCTCCCCAACCCCCTGGCAGGTTGTTAAAAGTTTGGCAGATCACTGGGTGAGGATGGGCTCGTGTGTTGGGGATGGATAATTTTCCCCAAGAGGAAATACATGACCAGCATGGACTCAGTGGGTGGCCCAGAGGCAGCCTGAACGTTCGAGGGCAGCTGGTAGCTTGTTGCTACACCAGGAGTGCACAAGTGCCAAAGGAAAGCACAAAAATCCATCTCCCATTTCCATTAGGATGCAAATGAATGAATGCACTTATTCTCCTAGACACCTGACTCTTTGGGAATCTGCTCAGCTAGTCGAACTGAAAAGTAAAACAACTGGAGAAACAAAACATGCCGTGTGATGTAGACAACAAACAAACGCAGGGACACCAAGCGGGGAAAGCGGGCGGGGGGTGAGGGTGTGTGATGAATTGGGAGGTTGGGATTGACATGTATACAGGGATGTGTATGAAACTGATGACTAATAAGAACCTGCTGTATAAAAAAATAAATAAAATAAAATTCAAAAACAAAGGTAAGAGATAACAAGCGTTGGTGAGAATGTGGAGAAAAGGAAGCCCTTAAAACAAACAAAACCAAAAAACCATGCTGTGTACGTGCCAGAGGCTGAAAAACCCCATGCAGATGGGCTGGATGCAAGTCTGGTGCTTCACAGAGAAAGTCTAACCCCAGAAGTGCCCCCCGCCCCCTCGCCAACACGGTCCCAACAACTGCACAGTCTGATCTCTTTAATAATTCACTTCTGGACCTCTGGAGCCTAACGCGCTTATCACAGGCCCTGTGGTCAGTTTTTTGAAACTTCTTCATCTGAAGGTACATGGAAAGGCAGAGGGAGGTACGGCCTCCCCAGCCCAGTGCGCCATTGAAACTGGACCCCCAGTCTCATGGAGAAGTGGCTGGCAGAAGGTGATGTCTTCAGGGTCTAGACCCCAACCCAATGGTGGGAGTCACAGGGCTACAATAGCGGTGACCGGTACCTCATCCTCACTGGGGTCTCATTCCTGACTGGTAAAGCCTTGAGAAACGAGTCTCTGCAAACCTAAATTAACCGGGTCAGAGCAAGAATCTGGGATGGGATGCCCAGTGACAGCTAAGCAGCTGATGAAACAGAGAAACCTTTCTTCTGAAGGTCATTTTGGTTCTCCTGAAGGTCATTTTGGTTTTTGATATAAGAAAGGACATTCTTTTGCATATTTAGATTCTTGGGGGGATGGGGACAGATACAGGGAGGGATTTTAAATTACACAAGTACACGACACACTGAAGACATGTAACACTTGAATGGTTTGTGAAGAGTTGGTATTTAAGTCTGTTGTTTTGGATAAATATCACAGTATTTGCTAGACCATTTCTAAGTCGAGATCCCAGCGCCTTGCCTCTAATGACTAGATGTTACTGCATCTTGATGATCTTGTTTTCACAGAGGTTTCAGGGTTTTTATTTGCCTTAAAAGAAAATCAGCACATACAGTGTACACTAGCAGTTTAAACTTGGCCATGGTGAGAGTATCTGCACCACAGCTGGGTGAGGATGGGCTCGTGTGTTGGGGATGGATAATTTTCCCCAAGAGGAAATACATGACCAGCATGGACTCAGTGGGTGGCCCAGAGGCAGCCTGAACGTTCGAGGGCAGCTGGTAGCTTGTTGCTACACCAGGAGTGCACAAGTGCCAAAGGAAAGCACAAAAATCCATCTCCCATTTCCATTAGGATGCAAATGAATGAATGCACTTATTCTCCTAGACACCTGACTCTTTGGGAATCTGCTCAGCTAGTCGAACTGAAAAGTAAAACAACTGGAGAAACAAAACATGCCGTGTGATGTAGACAACAAACAAACGCAGGGACACCAAGCGGGGAAAGCGGGCGGGGGGTGAGGGTGTGTGATGAATTGGGAGGTTGGGATTGACATGTATACAGGGATGTGTATGAAACTGATGACTAATAAGAACCTGCTGTATAAAAAATGGGATTGACATGTATACAGGGATGTGTATGAAACTGATGACTAATAAGAACCTGCTGTATAAAAAAATAAATAAAATAAAATTCAAAAACAAAGGTAAGAGATAACAAGCGTTGGTGAGAATGTGGAGAAAAGGAAGCCCTTAAAACAAACAAAACCAAAAAACCATGCTGTGTACGTGCCAGAGGCTGAAAAACCCCATGCAGATGGGCTGGATGCAAGTCTGGTGCTTCACAGAGAAAGTCTAACCCCAGAAGTGCCCCCCGCCCCCTCGCCAACACGGTCCCAACAACTGCACAGTCTGATCTCTTTAATAATTCACTTCTGGACCTCTGGAGCCTAACGCGCTTATCACAGGCCCTGTAGTCAGGTTGAAATAGCTTATGAATTCGTTTCCCAGGCATTCCTGAGCTCTCTCCTACTTGGTTCAAAGAGTCGACGGGAACGTTGCTTCTACCATTGCCTATATTTCATGCTTTAGGACGCACCCGTTTCCTCTGACGTCCAGCTCAGGTTAGCTTACCTTTAACATCTGGGTGACTTGAAAGTTGTTTGAGAACTGGAAGATGACAGAGAAGGGAATGCCTTCAGTACAAATCAGCATTCTGAACTGGTAGGGGCTAGTGGTTTTCACTGGAAACGGCAAAGCTGAGGTTTACCTTCTGTGGTGAGGTGAAATTCCGTGGTCACTTTCCCGTAACCGTTCTTGATGCAGCAGGAATAGAGGCCCTGGTCCTTCTGACTGGCTTGAAGGATGGCCAAGGACACAGTGGAGCTGTCTCCTGCTCTGCAGTGGGGGACATGAACGTGGGCACGCATCATCGTTCTGAAGTTGCACTTTTCTAACAGGAGAAAGAAACTAACGCTTCCCTGCCCTCGTGAGTTCAGCCAACGGGCTGGCTGAAAGACAAGATTGTGATCAGCTGTTAAAGTTAACTTATTTGTAGGAGACGATCAGCATGTTTTCGCTTCACACCCTCACTTCAATATGCAATATGAATGCACGGAAACACCTGGGAGGTGTGACTGCCATTAGTAGAGCAAAGAATGGAAAATGTGAATTCTGGGGGCTTTCGTTAACATTTCTGCTCAGCATTCCTCAGTTGTGTTACTAATCCAGGTGTCCTGGGCTCAAAGGAAACCTGAAAGTTCCAAACCCAGACACAGTAAGAGACAACAGAAGGGGGAGTCTTTGTTGTATATAAGGACTCATGGGCTGAAGACTTTAATAGTGTGCTCCCCTAGCAAAGACCATCCATCCATCTGCCCACCCAATCTCAAGTCCCAGGACTGTGCTCTAAACAGAAAAACGTGGTGGTGACGATGATGACGGTCATGGCTAATGTGTATTGAGCACCTGGTATGTGTCAGGCATTGTGCCCATCACTTGAAGGACTATTCCATGCCATCCTTGGAGCAACCTAACAAATACTATTACTGTCTGCAGTTCCCAGAAGAGGAAACAGAGGTACAGTGAGATTAAGCAAGGGGCCTAAGGTCACACAGCTGATAAGAGTAGACTCAGGACTTAAACCAGATAACCTGACTCTGGAACCCTCCTCTTGACTGCGATAAGCTCCCTCCCAGTGATGTGTGATCCCTGCCCTCAAATCGGGGATAATTGAGATTAGAGTTAAAGCCACAATCTTTGTTCCAAAGTCTCAAACAGAAAATTTACTTTGCAGCCAAAGAAATACTCAAATATTATTCTAGTTTTGTTCTAGATGGTGAATTTTGTTAGACATTCACCAAGGTCACGTGTGTACAGTGTATGTTTTGGTTCATTTCACAATTCAACAGCAAAATCCATTCATCTCAGTTTGCATAGTCAACAGGAGTATTCGTTATCGTTCAGCTTTTCAGTAGACTTCAAGCCTCCGAGTTACACATGCCTCTTCTGGAATGTACCCGTGGCTTAAAACAAAGTCCACTAAATCATACTACTTCCTCCAAGCACATCCTGAATGTATGGTTGAAAGTGGACGTGAACAAGCCCAGTTATAAGGGGAAGACTTCCTGGACAGGCTGCCAAATACCAAGAGTCACCGGGGGGAGGGGCGGGGGGCGTGCCGTATCCTCCTCTATCAGCCTGTTGATCAGTACAGCGTCTGTGTCCCTGAAAGGGGCAGTCGAGATCGGCCAGAAAGGCTGGCGGCTGAACTAGAATGGTCCCGTGACAAGTTCCTTCCGGCCAAGAAATCCTGATGCTTGGCACAAAATCTCGGCGGCCTTTTTCTGTCTTGGCCCACAGAGGCCTTCTTCTACGAGGGGTAGCTGAGGAGTCACAAAGACCTGGATTCAATTCCTGAGCTGAGCTCTGGTCTCTCGCCCTCAGTTTCCTCGTCTGGGAAAGAGGAAAGAGCAAGATCCCCTCCTGGGTGTGCATGAGTAGCAACTGACACCTGGCACGTGAAGCCTGACTGAGGGGTCTAGTCTGGGGAGTGGCCCTGAGCCATCAGCGGGGGTCAGGCTGGGTGCCCAGTACCGGGGGATCTGGTGATGGGGAAAAAGGCACGGTCTTCACCCGTGAGGGTCTTACAGTCTGGGAGGAGATAGACAAACCGAAAATACCCATATAAACTGTGAGAAGTGAAAAGAGAGAAGTGAAAAGAAGTGGTCTTGCACCTTTTTGAATCAATAGGGGGAAAGCTCGGTTTCATATTCTTTTACCCTGTAAGGGACACAGGTTTTTGCTTTTACGGGGAGGAACGGCCAAATGCACAAAGGGCCAAACAGGAGTGGAGCTTAGCTGGGGAGACAAGTGCAAGCAAAAGAAGCTCCAAGTGTGACCAGAGTTAACACAGCCAAGAACTAAATCGGCTGGAGGGGAAGGGCATGTAAACTGGGGGCTTCTCAGAAGAGCCCAGAATCCATCAGCAGCCCCAGGGAGCAGGGGTGAGGATTGCCAGCACCCACTGCCCACCTTCCAGCCTGGGTGGAGACGTCCTTCCAACAGCCAACCAAGGAGAACCTGCCTCTAATGGCAGCCAGCTCTTCCCTCCCTGCTTGTCCGGCAGCAATGATGTGATCTGTGCTCAGCTTTCAGCCAATCCACTCCATGGGGACAATGGCCCTTTCTAACGCCCAGGCCACTCCCAAGCACTTCTCTCCCCAGAGTGGAGAATGGGTTCCTGTTTACCAAGGAGGTGCTGATGGCCAAGGCAGCGGTGAAGGGTGCCAGCTTGAGATCTTCATGGAGCCATTGCACAAGCTACCACTTTCTTCTTGGTTTCCTCAGAGAACATTCACCTTGTCCTAGCCACAAGAACGTGTCCTGACACCTAATTTCCAAAATTTAGCCTATTAAGGAAAAGTATCCTAAACTTGGGGACAAAGGCGAAAGGATGATTGAGTGTCCTTTGTGTGTCGCTGGTTAATGGGCTCACCCAAGGAGAAGTTAGTTATAGCAGATGCCCCTCTGTCGGACTTTGCTATTTACTCTTTAAACATCTTTGTAAGATGTTACAGAAAAACCCGAACAAATTTTTGGTCAACCCAATAGAACCCACCCAGTTATCACTTCTCCTGGACAGAAACCTACAAAAGATAACTCCCAAGGTTTATTACCTGTTGAACATTGACAAGTTTCGTATCCATTTGCAAACATTCCAGCATTCTTTTGCCTGATTCACTGTATAAATTCATTCCTTAGATGTTCCTTTAAACAGCTTTCCCATCTTACTCTTTATTTAATGAGTTAGAGAAGGAAGATCTTTGTTACATGTTCCTGTTACATTTGTTTGACAGATCAACTTTTTGATAACTATATCTTGACAAGGCAGTGAGAGATTTCTTGGAGGGACATGTAAAGGAAACATGCAGGGCTTCCCTGGTGGTGCAGTGGTTGAGAGTCCGCCTGCCAATGCAGGGGACACGGGTTTGTGCCCCGGTCCGGGAAGATCCCACATGCCGCGGAGCGGCTGGGCCCGTGAGCCATGGCCGCTGAGCCTGCGCATCCGGAGCCTGTGCTCCGCAACGGGAGAGGCCACAACAGTGAGAGGCCCACGTACCACAAAAAAAAAAAAAAAAAAAGGAAACATGCAACCGGAATTAGGGGTGAAAATTTGATAACGTTTGAAAATCCACCTGAAATATAAATGACTTAATATCAAAGGAGTTATGACTCCCAAATCTCCAGTGGTAGCACAGGGAGGGCACATGGGTGCGCCTAAGCCAGACAGTGTTACCAAGAAGAATGAAGCCAACCTCACCAAGAACTTAAAGGCCTTGGCCACGTGTCATTAGTAGGTGGCGTGCCTACTGAGGTCACACACTTTCTAGAGGGAGGCTAGGTTCTCTAAAGACACCTCAGATGGAAAAGGGACCTGAAAAATTCAAGTGCCAATTTTCAGCTTAGATCAAGAGCAAAAAACGCTGGTTCATTTTCTTGGCTGATGGCTACGGAAAGTACTTTAAATGAATAATTAGCACTTTTTTTTTTTAAATAAAGCTCTAGGAAACCACCTTGATTTTTTAAAAAATCAAGCCATTTATTCTTCAGTGTAATTCTTTTTTTTTTTTTTTTTGCGGTACGCGGGCCTCCCACTGCTGTGGCCTCTCCCACCGCGGAGCACAGGCTCCAGATGCGCAGGCTCAGTGGCCATGGCTCACGGGCCCAGCTGCTCCGCAGCATGTGGGATCTTCCCGGACTGGGGCACGAACCTGTGTCCCCTGCATCGGCAGGCGGACTCTCAACCACTGCACCACCAGGGAAGCCCCCATTGTAATTCTTAAGCCTTGCATAAGACAAGCAGGGTAATGATCAAGCCATTTATTCTTCATTGTGATTCTTAAGCCTTGCATAAGACAAGCAGGGTAATGACGGCCTTTTAGGCAAAGCAGCTTTATTACAATCATAGTTATAGGAGATGATAACTAGATAACTAGTTGGATTTTTCTGGCGTGATGTTACAGACATGAAACTATAGCTCAAGTCTCCCATCGTTGCATTTGGAACAATTACCAGATGTGTTCCAAGCAGACATTTGATTTGATTTTACAGGAAACTGATTTCTCTCACGTTTTCAGCCTATCTGTGATAAGATTAGTGGGTTAAGAACACTTCCCGTGACTCAGGGAGCTGTACTAGGACCTCCTTTGGCAGAAAGGAGCTTCTGAGAATTGTCTGAGTTAGGCTGGTTTCCATCGAACCAGGGCATCTGTTTCCAGAATGAGTCACACCTCCTCAGGTGCAAAAGGCGAAGCTTGATTCACCAGTTCACTCGAGCAAGCATCTATTGCTGGAAAGCCTCTTGAGGAAGGTTCACTGCACACAGGGTATCCTTGGCAATGATGCTCACTCATCTCTCCTCTCCTCCCCTTCAGCTCCTCTAACCTATGGCCCCAGATATAAACTGGTTTTCGCATCTTAGAGAGGGCAGCTTACCACCCTGGGTAGATGCCACTTTTCTGTAACCTCACGGATTGTTTTTTCCTTTTGATTTACCTTCTTAGCTTTTTGTTAGGTTAATGGGAATTTATGAGAACAGCAAAATGCACGGGCATATAAAAGAGAGCTCTTTAACCTTGGGACCACAGGACCTCAGACTAGAAGATGATTGGACAGGTTCCCCTGATTTTAAAAAATGTGATGAAAGGTTTGTGCCTTCCTAAGGCCACCAAACATCATGGTAGCCGAGGCAAGGCAAGAACGCTTCACCATCCTCCCTGTCCAGGTATCTGTCCTTTTGTTACTTACTCTTCCTGGATACTTTGGGTGTGGAGTCTCTGCTTCAATCTTCCTTTTACTTCCTATAATTTACTATTTTCCTTTAGAACCATGTGGGTGGATATCGCACCTTCTCTGCACTTGGGCTATCGACTTTGAATCTTTCATCCACCAGATAGTAGAATCTTCATGAATCTCTGCAAACTGGCAGCTTAATTTTACATTTCCAGAGTGGTCGGGGAACATCTCAGCCTGGATCTTTTTCAGTAATACTGGAGCTGGAAACAAGAAACTTGTAGGTCAGTGTTCTTATAAGAATTGCAGAGAGCTTTAGGGTGGGCAAGAGACTTTCCCATTTTATCACATTTAATTCTCACTACAATCCCAAGAGACAGGGATAATAATTATTACCCTCCATTTGGTGGGTGAGGGAATCTGGTGTCTGAGGGGAGACGGCACTTTCCTAAACAGATAGAAAATGAACAAGTCAGTAATAGGAAACTCCCACTTTTCATTACTTAAAATTCCTGAGTGAGGTCTGCAATGCACGAAGTGAAACAGAACTTGAAACTTTAAAAAAACGGACGGGAGGGATGGGGGTTGTAGATACCGAGTCTATAGGATCTGGGCCAAATAAAGATGCTTTTAGATGACTACCAGATGATCCAGGTCAAAATTAAAGCTGGGGGTTAGGAAGTAGAATAAAATCTGGACTAGCCGAGTAATGTGGCTAAGCCCCCAGGTGTAAAAGGCAACAACAGTAAGTCATTTGCTGAAGAATATTCACCCATCTTTCCCCTTGATCACAGTTATCTTTGCAGAAAGATATCGGACATCACTGCAATCCATTAGGATATCAATTTCATTAGCGAAAGAGAACTGTCTACTTGAATGAAATAGGAGCAATACACAATTCCCAGGGGTTAGGCTGAGCTCTTTTTACATAAGGGACGAGAGGGTGGCACACCAGGTAAATGTGTAATTACTCAGGGCAGCCACTGGGCGGCAGCCTAGACAAGAGGAGGATGGCTGACACAGCCAGGTGGTCAGAATAATTTGGCAGGTAGAGGTTACTGGAAACGTGGTGTCGGTCTATTTCACACTGAGTTTCAAAATTACACAGCTTTGGTAACAAAATGTTATAGAATCCACAGCCAAGCCAAAAGTCATCAATACCGATGCTTTGTTTGCTCTGCTACCTCAGATTCCTCTACTGTGAAATCGTTAATGCGTTAAATGTGCCTCCCATCTCTTGGCAACAGACTTGGCTTGGATAACAGTGCGTATTGAAAAGCTTGTTTTCTTCTCAGGAAGTAATAATGGGGCGCTTGGGTAACAAATTCTTGCATTAGAGAGTAGCTCAGGGTACTAACAATATTATGGGAGAAAGATTAAATATACCAAGTCCTTACTGATGGCAAAACTCATTTCACTTCATCTGGCCCTACCTAGCTACCGGTGCTAGGTGCTCTGGCCCACGGTGTCAAGCTCTTTCTCTAGAGTCTTGACCAAGCCCACTGCCCCACCCGGGACATATTTCCTCAAGGGCCCTTCCTGGGTGATTTGCTGATACCTAAGTGTTCCTAAGGCTGCCAACCCTGTCCACAACCCGTTGTAAGTTCTGAAGACAAAATTGGGGGAGGGGAATTCAGGGAAAGGCATAAAATGGGCAGAACAAAATGAGGGTCTAGGATAGGAAGCTGGCTTGGTCAGGAGGCCTCAGGGCTTTGGGAAAGGACACCTGCCTGTGTGGGATGGAGGGAAAAAAACAAAACAAAACAGAGGGAGCTAAAAGGAGGCTCGAGAGGGAAGCTAGGTTTATCTGCGGTGTATATTCTGGCCAAGTGTTGAGGGTAAAGGATAGAGAAGTCCCCTGTGACTATAAAGCTTTGGTTGTACTAAGCTTTGAATGTGGAAAAAAAGTTTACTCAAGTTCTATTTCTTTCAGAGTTATCCAAGTCATCCCTAACATCCCAACACACACACACTCCTAACTCCTACCAACCCCACCCCCGGAAGGCTATGCTCCCTGTGGCTGCAGCCCTTCATGCCTGGAGAGGCAGCTCCGGAGATCAAATCCTCCAACGGCACCTGGATGGTCCTTTCTCCCACGGAAACAGACAAGAATTCCAAATTAAGATTTTTTTCCTCTGGGCTGAAACCACTTGAGATCTCTTGAAAACATGGTTTCATTCTCTCTAAATATGTTTTAAAACTCAGAAAGCAGTTTTGTGTTTGATCTTTTCAGCAGCAGGGGCTGTGGGCCCGTTTGCTGAGGTCTGGGAACACAGTAAGCACTGAGGTAAGAGGAAAAGTCTCTCCCCCTGGGTTAGGGAGGGCCGCAGCACTCTGCTCCAGCTCGGGCAGGCACCTCACCTGGCTGCAATCTCTTCTGACTTCTGCCAGCTTTCATGGGAAGGGAAAGAGCTCAGGAAGAAGAGGCTGAAATCTGGGTGATGGGACGGAGTTTGGCATTGACTCGGTTCCCCAGGCGAAGCAGAACTGACTGCAGTTACCGGGGCTCTGAGCCTCAAGTGGTCTGAAACCTGGAACAGAGACCCGGGGGGGACTTCCGGCTCAAAGGGGAGGGCAAGTTGGAAAGAAACTTTATACTCAAATTTGGAAGAAAACCCAACATCCAATCAGCCACTTCAAATGAAAAAGAAAAAAAGATTAAACGGAGACTGCTGGACTGTACCTAAATGTTTTTCTGTGAATCCTGTTTAGCATGTGGTCTATTTAATTACACTAATTAGCTACACTGATTAATGCTTCTGTTTCCTTTAAAATTTTTTTGAAGGATAATTAAACAGAAAGGCGTAGTAATCATGCTCCCTCAGTTAAGCATACCTACAAGGCAGCCTACATCAGTGGTCCTCCCAGCACATCACTCAAGAACTCGTTAGAAATGCACTTTCTCCGGAATCAGGAACTCTGGGGTTGCGCCCAGCAACCTGTCTTAACAAGCCCTCTAGGGGATCCTGAGGCCGCTCAAGTTTGAGACCCAAGGGCCTACATGCCAGGCCACAGGTCACAGCCATAGCATCCGTCGCCTCCCCAATGGACACGCACCTTAACTGCAAGGGCTCAGGAGGACACACGAATTTGACATCAGGTCAACAAACCCAAACGTTAACAATGATAGGAAGCAACACAGCCTCACCTGTCCCTTCGCTTTTGCAAGGTGGTCTTTTGGAGTCTTTTTTCTCATCTGTGCGTGATACCGATGTTTCAAGTTTAGGACTCTTTTTAAGAAAGATCGAGTTCTTTCTGGCGTTTTCTTTCTCTTCCAGTCTCAGCCTCAGGGTGGCCACCCTGGACAGAATTTTCTTCTTTACTCCCTCAGCTACGTGTCCACTCCCTGGGGTTTCTTGCTTCCCCTTGACCTCCTCTGACCCAGTCACTGCTGGAGGGGCCCTGGGGAGGCAGCCAGCTTGGGCCACCACAGGGAGGACCTTCTCCTCCCTTGACATTTTCCCACGGCCAAGGGTGGAGCCCTGCTGGCAGGGGTCCTGCAGCATCTTAGGAACTTTCTCTGATGCACATTCTCTGGACATGAGTGTTGCTGCTGGGGAGCCAGATGTGCTTGTGGGTTTGGTTTCCCCAACTGGGGGCTCCTCTATTTTATGTTCCTCAATTCTGTGGCTTCTTGAAAAGCCTGTGATGCTTCCATCAAGAGATGAAGTAAAAAGCCCCCAAGTGAGACCACTAGAAGGGGGCACATGTTTCCCACACTCGCTTTCAATAGCTCCCCTTTCCTTTAAGTCAGAAAACGCACATTGATGATTTCTGGGCTCCACTAAATCATTCTCAGGGAGCTCATGACTTTGACTTGTGGAGCCGTGAGTATCAACTCCAGAGGCGGGAGTCATTCTTGCAAGACCGCTAGAAAGAGGTAAAGTGTGGGAAACGAATTCTGCTTTGTTATTTTTACTTTGTTCAGACTCCGCTAAGCGCCTCTCACTGCCTTCTTGTATTTGGCTTCTGCCGCGTCCCGTTGGAGTCGTTTCCCCACCTTTGACAGGACCCGGGACAGGCAAAATGGCAGACTGTATGTCCCCCTTTGCTCCACCATGTTGTCTTTGTCTCGCCCCCTCTCCCCCACTGTGCCCTTGGTCTCGGCTGATGGTGTTTTCTCTTGGAATGGCTTCCCCACTTTGCTGGGGGCACGGAACTTGCAAGATGGATGGTTGGACTTCTACTCTCTGGCCCAAGTTCCCATCATTCAATTTACTCTCCACTCTGATGGCCCCCAGTGTGGATTCAGAAGGCTCTGGTGTTTCCACCCTGGCCCACTCCACACTTGTTTCATCAGTGGGATCTACAGAGGACTCTAAGATTTTAGGGCAGGTCAGGAACTGCTTAAAGAAGGAAGGGCGATCCATCTTGAGTTGGCTTTCCTCTTGGTTTTGACTTACACTCTTAACATTTTCCTTCCTTCCAGTTCTGGAAGCCTCTGATAGCAAGTCTGTGACACATAATTCTTTCTCATCTACAGGGTCCACGGAGGACTCCAGGAGTCTGGGTTGGCTCAAACACTGGGAGGAAAGACAACTCCAGTTTGCATGGCCAGCTAGGTCTTGACCTTTACGGATTTCTCTGTTATTAGCAATTGCTGAGCCGGACTCAGCCTGAGGACTACAGGCTGATGCTGTCTCAGAGGGGTCCAGTTCAGGCATGGCATCATCAGTCTTTAGAACGTCAGATACAGCCCAGACCCTACCAGGGATGAGACCAGGTTCTGACTCCTTGCACTTAGAATCTGTCAGTTGTCTTGGTGGCCAGGTTTCTGAAATGGAAGCCTCTAGAGTTATAATCTTCACCTGTTTACCTGCTTCCCAATATCCTGGACCGCTCTCTTTAGGCTCCCCCAGAAGGGTAGTAGAGGGAGACGGAACATTACTCAGAGCCTGGCTATCATCTTCTGTTATAGATGCAGCCACCACGGGCACATGAGTTCCCAAGCCCGAGCTCTGTTCCCTTCCCTCCCTGGAGTTGGCTGATGAGTGGTCCAAGAGTACCAGGTTTATTTCCCCTGGTACAGCAGACGTCATGGGCAAGCTTTCTTGGAAATTTTCGTCAAGAGAACCCTGCTGGACCCTCTGTGTTGTTTCACTTCCTTTTTCTTGGAAATTCTCTTCAAGGCTCCTGGTGTCTACTCTGCCCATGGTCTGGCTCTTCTTTCCAGACTGGTTATCAATCTGAAGAGGGGAATTGCTACAGAAATCCTCTCCCTCTGGGAGCTGAGGAACGTGGACGTGGATTTCTGGTCCACTGGGAGCCACGCACGCTAGCCCTTTTGAAGATGCAGTTGTAGAACCATTTAAAATATGACCCAACTGTGCGTTGGAAGGAAGTTGAGAAAAATTGTCATCTGGTGCCCGAGGTGAGCTCTCGTCAGGGCCACCTACATGGCTGTTCCCAGCAACTGAAACAGGGAGGTATTTGGGTGGGTGGCCTTTGGTGGCAATGGTACCAGTGGATGTGTCCCCACTCTCCCCAGTCACCTCAAAACACTCAAGATTAGCAATTAATGTTGTTGGCTTCTCCTGAGGAAACTTCGCTGTTGAACTATGACTGGCTGGTATGTCTGCAGTGACCGGGGCACTGGAGCTAGAGCTCTCATCACCACCTTCTTTAGACCATTCCAAAGAGTCATTCTCAGAAGACAGAGGCTGTCTTCCCTCGAGCCCACCTGAGTGACTGGGGCTCAGCCCCCCCTGACCAGCCTTTACCATGGAGGCCAACATGGAGGTGGAACCCTCCACCTTGGAGAGATTTTCCCCAGTGGCACCTTTACTGGCTTTCTGTGAAATGTTCCAGATGAGAGCACTGATAAAAAGAGGGAACACTGCAGAGGTTCTCTCATTGCTGCTTCCGTATGCAGACCGTGGAGGCTCTGAACCTTGTGTCTGAGAAAGAATATCCAGTGCCTTGTCATCAGAAGAACACAGATCAGATGCTTTGCTTTGACCTGCCAGCTCGAAGTCCACGGAGCAAATTTCTTGAGGCAAATATTTACCAGCTGGGGCTCCAACAGGAGAGCTCACAGTATCACACGCTTCTTGGTCACCTGCTTCAGGACGGCCTAGCACACACGCTGTTACTCTGTCTCTTGGCCCAGCACACGCAGTTTCCAAGGTGGGGACGGTATGTACAAATTCAGGGGAAGCAAGAGAGGGAGCCCGGGGCTCCCCGGGGTCAGCGTTGTTCTCCTGGGGGAGACGCGCCAAAGGCTCACAGTGGGGCATATTTTCACTATTGGCTTCTGGGATGCTCAGCTCACACCCTAGGTCTCCCCAGGGACATCCAGGTGTGCTGTCTTCTCCATCTTGGTTTTCTTCGTGCCGTGGGCCTTGGGTACACCTTTCTACCTCCAGGTGTTGGGCCAATGATGATGCATTTTTCGTGTCGATCCCTCCTAAATTGGAGAAGGAATCTATTGTGGTCATAGTAAACGCGGACTCCTCCCCAGTAGGCTCTGAGAAAGCTGGCATTCGGCCGAGAGAGATTTGCTCCCTGACTGTTTCCCGAATTTGCACCTAGAAGATGAAAAGTGATATTAGTAGAATTGTTCCTGGGAGATCCCACAACAGGGCATAACTGCAATCCCAAGAGTGTTAATCCTTGATGACTATAATCTCAGACAATGAGAAGGAATGATTGAGATCTAAACACGAATCCCCAAACTCTAGCTATTAGAGACATCCTGAAGAAAAGTTTAAGCAACTGTATGCTCCAGGGGGTCCTTGGTCAAATTCCCCATTAAAAGCAAAAGGCCTCCTGACAATCATGTAATGATTTCTTGCCCATCTCGCAGGAAAAAAAAAGATGGAATTACATGTTAAATTACATGTTAACTTCTTTGATCGTCACAAGAGCTTGTGAATCTTTTCAGAAGGAAATTTCACATAACCATAACAAAATATGCAGTGCTGGGCTTCCCTGGTGGCGCAGTGGTTGAGAGTCCGCCTGCCGATGCAGGGGACACGGGTTCGTGCCCCGGTCCGGGAAGATCCCACACGCCGCGGAGCGGCTGGGCCCGTGAGCCATGGCCGCTGAGCCTGCGCATCCGGAGCCTGTGCTCTGCAACGGGAGAGGCCACAACAGTGAGAGGCCCGTGTACCGCAAAAAAAAAAAAAAAAAAAAAAAAAAAATATATATATATATATATATATATATGCAGTGCTTGTAAAGCAGCAATGAGCACACTTTGTCCCCTGTACTAAAGAGGCATGTCTTTTGAACCCACCTCGAATGAAATGCCTTCAGCACTGCCAATCATTTCTGTCCCAGGAAGGTTATAAAATCTTGAAGTGCCTCACCCACTTTAAGACAGATTCCCTGTGGCAGGCAAACCACATCCACAAGAAGTAGGGGGTTCAGGACTTCTAGGGTTTTGGGGAAGCGATATACAGACAGGGAAAGAGAAAGTGAGGAAAGGGGGAGCACAGAATAAATCTCACTTTTGGAGGAGTGAACCCATCGTGGGACTATCTGACTGTCCTGCGACACTGGATATTGTTCAAAGAAGTAAACTCAGTCTAAATTCTTGCCTCTTGAAACTTTTAGCTCATTGATTATTTCGAAACATATCAGAATTACGCCCAGCCAAGGAGAAGGGAATCGCTGATTTGGGGCAAGCACCTCCTTCTTCGCCCCCAGGACTCCTGCTTTGAAGCAGCCCCGTTCAAATGTGCGGGAATCGATGACTGGGCTTACAGAGGGGAGGAGAGTCTCTCCCCCAGCGCACAACAACGTAGAGCTGAAATACACGTAGCTCCAGGGTCCTGACGCTTATTCCCATCAATCACGTGTGAAAGTCAGTAAATCCCTTTACACACCGTCAGTAGGAAACAGGACAACAGCATACCACTCCTGTTTTCCACACTCCCCAAGGCTGCCTGCAGCCAATGATTCACCTCTCCTTTCCTCCTGCCAGGTACCCTGATGTTCATTTAACTCATTTGGTTGGCATAAAAGTGCTGAATAAGAAATTTCGCTTCCTGTGCTATAAATTCCGTGAGTGCTAGGACCATTCATCAATTTATTTATTCAATACCTCCAACGTGCTAGAAAGTATCCCAGGTGATGGGATACAATACAGGCTAAATGCCCATCTGCAGGGAGCTCCCATTCTAGGCTGTTTAAGGCCCGGTACAGTGGTTGGCACCTAGCAGGGGCTCCATAAACACTTCTTGAAAGAATCAGTAAGTGAATGAACACCACGCACAAGTCAGATCTACTCAACTTCACCCATTAAACCTCTAAATCTGAAAGGGTTTGAGCTTTCATCTGCTTCTGTCTCTGGGACAACTCTCTTTTAAGAGGCTTCTAGCCACAAGCAGAAGCTCTACTGGTTCACATCCTGTGTTTCTAAAGGAACTCTATATTTTTTTCCATCATATGAAAATGGAAGGGGGAAAAGAAATATCTGGTAAATAAGTTTTGTTTTTTTAAGTGTCCAGGACTTTAACGTGTTCATGGTTTCCCCTCTATACCTGAACATCTATAACGTGTAGAGAATGTTCTTTTCATTTGCTAATTTGGGTGTTTTGTTTTGTTGAGCTATAGCACAAATCTACTGAACTATTAAAAGCATAGAAAGCGTAGGGCTTCCCTGGTGGTGCAGTGGTTGAGAGTCCGCCAGCCGATGCAGGCGACACGGGTTCGTGCCGCGGAGCGGCTGGGCCCGTGGGCCATGGCCACTGAGCCTGCGCGTCCAGAGCCTGTGCGTCCGGAGCCTGTGCTCCGCAACGGGAGAGGCCACAACAGTGAGAGGTCCGCATACCACAAAAAAAAATCATAAAAGCATGGGTAGCCTCCTGGTCATGATTTGAGAGGTGTAGGGAGATTATCTGATCAAAAACACCAGGACCCTCTCTTGAGCCTTCCTCCCTGCCTGAGCTTCCACTACCTATGTCAGCCCTTTAAGATCTTGTCATCATCACAACATCAGTGCCCGACATTTAAGGACTAGCTGCCATGTGTAGAATTCTCTGCCAGGTACTGGACAATTTTTTCCAAAGGGCTCCAGTCAAAAAGCCACTGTGTTACTAACTGGGACGTTACCCACCCATTATTGCTAACTAGCATATCAGAGTTGAAGGCTGATACACCTGGAGAGGATGAAACACAGGAGAAGTAAGCTTTGATTAGGGTGGTTTGGTCATTGGGATATATCATAACCATGGTGTATCATGCCTTGACTTACAGGAGAGTCCTGTTCCTACTAAGGTAGACTGATTCCTCCCCTCTCTACCTTTTAAAGTAAAATCCTACTTTAAAATAGCCTGTTGAAGTTCCACACATAAAGAAATATGGCGAATCCTTGACCATGTAAAATTCATCCACTTGAGTATTTACTGAGCACCTACTACATACCAAGCTGTTCTAAGGACTGGAGAAGCATCAGTGAACAGAGAAGACTGCTGGCCTTTTGGAAGTTAGGTTCAAGCAAGCAGCCATACAAATTGGTTCACTGCTGATGTGAAACCCCATAAAATGTGATTGTAACCAATGGACGTTCTCAAAGCAGAGCTTTTCACAGTCCAGTGCATACTTGCTGAGGCTCACAGCATTGGTTCCAAGGGCAGCCTCCTCGGAGGCCAACTCAGAGAAAGGGAAACCACAGGCTCACACCTTTCAAATGAGTCAGACCTTTCTTTCAGCGGGAGATCTCTTAGTTAAGTCATTATGAAAGAACTCCAGCGAACGATTCTCCTGCTGCTCAGCTATTCTCATCACGGAGTGAGTGGTGAGACTCAGGTGCTTTTGTTACGTAGGAAAATTATCCTTATTCAGGTGAGGGGGAGGAGAGTTTAGGGCTCTTGTCGGAAACCCATCGTGGTGTGTGGACTCTGGACTGGCCGCCTGAGCTTCAGCTTAATCACATATTGCATTCGTGACCCCATGTAACCTCTTTTTCTTTTTTTTTGCGGTACGCGGGCTTCTCACTGTCGTGGCCTCTCCCGTTGCGGAGCACAGGCTCCGGACGCGCAGGCTCAGCGGCCATGGCTCACGGGCCCAGCCGCTCTGCGGCACGTGGGATCTTCCCTGACCGGGGCACGAACCCGTGTGCCCTGCATCGGCAGGCGGACTCCCAACCACTGCGCCACCAGGGAAGCCCTCCATGTAACCTCTTTAGCCTCTCTGACCCTCGGTCTCTTCCTCTAAGGCTAACCACACGCACGTCAGCACTATCCTGTCAAGTGCCTGGCACTCGCTGACATTCGTTTCCCTTGTTCTGTGAGCCCTGCACTGCAGGGATCTTATCCATCAAGTGGAAGAGAAGGAATCAGTGGTGACCTTCCTTTTACTCCTGGAGCAGGACTGTTTGTTAAATTCCATCCATTTGGCCATTAGCACAACTTGTCAAGAACTGCTGTTTATCTTCCCCCACACACACACCTTGTCTCTTCAGCTGGATTATAAACCATCTGAGAAGAGGGATCTTATCTCACACCACCTTCTATTGTTAGTCACTGAAATTAGTGTCATGCCCTTCGTGGCAGCCAGGACACTCCCTCTAATGATGAAGATAACCCTGCACATCATGGGGTGGGTGAAGAGACAACACGCCTTCCATGGGATCCACAATTAGGAGGCAGAACTGCTTGGAAAGGCTAGCAGGTGGAGACAATGTGGTTGTAAAATCAGGCATGTTGGATAGAGGAGGGGCTGGAGACGGCTGTGCGAGCAGAGTTAAGTTTCAAGCTTCACGGTGCTTTCAAAACCAGGTTTGGAAGTGTTCCTCTTTGGTCTACCCCTCCCGCTGCTGGTACTCATTCATGTTTATTCACTCAGTAATAGAGTCCTTACTATGTGCTAAGGTTCTAAAAAAATTCAGCAAAGAATAACAAGTCCTGCCCTCAGAGCTAGTGAGGAAGCTGATAAAGAAGCAGTCATGGGCTTCCCTGGTGGCGCAGTGGTTGAGGGTCCGCCTGCCAATGCGGGGGACACGGGTTCGTGCCCCGGTCCGGGAAGATCCTACAAAAAAAAAAAAAAAAAAAAAAAAAAAAGATCCCTGCAGTGCAAAAACCAGAGGGTGCTCTCTTAGGTATCAGTTCTTAGATAATTCTCGGAGAGTCCAGTGCGGTCTCAGGAGACCTCTCTACTGATGAGAGCGCGCAGGTGTGGCAGACGTTGCTGATCCTCGACCCCCTCCTCCCTTGCCACCTCCAACTAGAGGAGGTTGGAAAACCACGTATGCTCCCAGCCTCCTGCGTAGCCATTAGTCAGTTCTGGCTAATGATGTAAGGGGAATTCCACGAAGGAGCTTCCGAAAAGGCTTTGCTTTCCTTATATAGAAGGCACAGACAGGGGAGGTACCTTGCCTACCCCCTTCCTCCTTCCTGTGAGGAACTTGTGATGCCTGGTGCTGCGGCAATCAACTTGCAGTCACAAGGCAACCAGCACGAGAATGAAAAGCCCACTACGGCTGGTGGAGCAGAAAGGATGGACTTGGGAGCTGGTAGGTATCCTCAAGCCACTGGATCAACACCAAAGGCCTTCTACCCCTAGACTTCTTGTGAAGGGAACAACGAAAGTCCATATGTTTGAGGCCGCTGGTAGTTGGTTATTCTGTTAACAGCATCTAAAAGCTTTCCTACTGGAGGCTAGAGGAAAGGATATGGCTGAAGGGTGAAGGAAAAGGCACATGAGATTCACCGGGAGCCCTTCGACAGGCAGGGATCAGCTTGAAGGACAGTGTCACAAAGGGCACCGGGTGTGGCTCCTGGACAGGGTGCTGGGGAGCTGGTCAAAATGACAAGGGATCGATAGGGCCTGGGGCAAGGTGAACGTGAAGTAGAAGGTGGGCGGTGGGAGGATGGGGAAATGTGAAAAGATGGATCAAAGGAGAGGCCATGGTTCTAAAGGCCACATTCAACCGCCCAGAGCCAGGAGAGGTAAGCCCGTCAGCTCTTGGCTTCAGCTGGGCACTCTTGCCATAGACTGCCATGTCCTCCCGTGGGACAATTTAACTCCTGTTTCTTTTTAGATGTTCCTTATCTGGACTCGATGCAAATAGCACCATGTCCCTCGATGGTTATCTATACATCAGTCTCCCCCTGGGGTTCCAGGAATCTTTAAATGGGAGTTCCCCCACTCCCCAGCCAGCCTGGGCTGGCTGCAGCCTCGCCCACTGGCTAACCTTTCCTAAGTGTCTGCTGAGCCCTCACTACAGGGCACAGCGTCATTTGTCATTTGATAGAGCAAATCCATACCACCTGGGGCTGGGAAACTGAAAATAGCCTGGTCTCCAGCCAAAGAAAGCTTAAAGGCAAACTAGAACATTTCAAGAACTTGAGTTTATTTTTAGGAGTTGCTGGGATGCCCAGAAAGGAGCTTCACTGACGGCTTTGAATGTTAAAAGAACACAAAGTGGAGGATACACGTCTAAAGTCCCCAATCCTGGGAATTCCCTGGCAGTCCAGTGGTTAGGACTCTGCGCTTTCACTGCCGAGGGCACGGGTTCGATCCCTGGTTGGGGAACTAAGATCCCACAAGCAGCGTGGCACAGCCAAAAAAAAAAAAAAAAAATCCCCAAACCCTGAAACACCCTCCTCACTTGACCAACCCTTCTTCATTCAAGACCCTCCTGGGAGGGATGAAATCTTCAGCCAGCTGGGGTTATAATCCTGCCTGATTTCCTGGGAAAGAAAGAGTTTGTAAAACACCAATTTGATTTCTTGGGAGAGGACTGGGTTTCCATGACGAATACCATTTCCTAGAGCTAAGGGGCTCCGTGCACCAGTGCAATCTTTGCCTGGTAACATGGTGAGCCGGAGTCCCAGAGTCCAAGCCAGAAGCTTGTGTTTTTGTGCATCTCAGGTGACGTAAGTCTCAGCACCACTACTAGTGATAATTACCAAGCCCTGTGTAGCCCTTAACACCTAGCAGGCACTGCTCTAAGTGCTTTACAGGCGTCAATACAGTTAATGTTTGCAAAATGGTATAGAAATGTATGACTTTGGGACTTAGGGTTGTGTAATGTTAAGGAGAAATACCAGCTATTCTAACACATAAGGCCATTTCATGGTAAACTCCCAAGTACGGTGGTCCACAAAAGCAACTGTCTTCCTTTCCCATATGGGCATCTTTGTTTTCCTGCATCTGAGAGTTTGCCGGGCGATGAGAGGAGAGCCTTGATTTCCACATATGCAACTAGGAGCTATGCCAACATAAGAAAAGTGGAATTCGGAAGACTAATGATTTTCCTTGAATACCACCATGCATTTCTGAGCACTCTTCGTGTTTCTTGCTATGTCCCAGACTGGCAGACCCGCTTGAGTCCCTTGATTCCCTCCTCCAGGCCCCTGAGGCCACGGAGGGAATCCCAGCTGTGGGTTGAGCTAGGAACATACCCAGCTGTGGCATTATTCCCACAGACCAAACTTCTCTGCAGATTTCGGACTAGATAACAAGGAGGGGCGGGGGGAGGGGTGGTGTTAAACCTTAGGTTCCAGAAGAACATTTGCAAAAATCCGTCTCCCTTTACAGTTTCTAGAATGTGTGAGCAAAACCAAAACCTAGTAGCAGTTACCGTACTACCCTGACAATAATACATGGTACAGAGCCAGTTCTTGTAAACTTTAGAAACAGGAAATACTTGTCATGGTTACTACGCTACTTGCCTATTCAGCGAGGCTTCAAAGTGTACAGGGGTGATGCTACTTGGCACTTGGAAAAGCTGAACATAAGCATATACGCAGGTTGCCTGTCTTGGACGGCCATTACCAAAAATGAAAAACTGTAGGACTGGGGCTTGAAGAGTCCCTTACAGGCCATGTACTTCAAGTAAGCAGCAGGACAGCTACAGGTCCTTAGGTTAGGCTTCTGGTTAAACAGAAGATATCCCCCAAAAGAGCACAGTTCTAGGAGGGCACAGTTACCCAGCCGGCTGTAACAGTTACCCGATTAGAATCAGAGACAGCTTCTTCAGCAGGAGACGCAAAGTTCCCTGGACAGTGAGATCCATGAGGGGAGGACAGGGTTAGTCTTACGCATCGTGGTGCAAGGCACATAGTAGGTGCTCAAAAAATAGGTCAAAGGAGTGGACATCCAACCAATCTGTTCTTGGTCCCGTGTCCCTTTGCCGACAGAGGTAGGGAGGGTTTGTCCATCCCTTCAGAGTCTGGCTCTCGTCTAATTCTGTAGAGACGTTGATCTTCTACCCGCTAACCTGCCCGAGGGTCCTGTGCTTTGGTTAATATGTACTTGCCACTAAACTAACTCTTCTTCACCGCTAATGACTTGGTGCTGTGTTGGCCTCAATCTTTAGATTGAAATGGAAGCCACCTGTTCTCTTTTAAGAAGAAGTGTCTCTTATTTCATCTATGAGAAGATGAGGTTCCCAATACAATCCCCAAAGAAGACATCAGCATGGTTGTACCATGGACACCAGGCACTGAACATGGGGGAACCGGGTTGTGAATTTACAACATGCAACCAAGGGGTTAAGTTTAAACACCTGTACTTTAAAGATGAAGGCAGTCAGAGGCAAGGTGGGACTGGGGAGGGGCAGGTGCAGATTAGAAATTCAGGAACCTCTTTTGATGGAGCCGTCAGAAATCAACTTTCCCCTTGTAGCTAGAAAAAGAATGATTCACAAAGAAGCTTCTGGAAAGCTGAAGTTATTGGGGGAAAGACTTTAAAAACAAGAAAGAAAATGTCTAGGACTCAATACAGTGATTTGGAGCTAGAAAGCAAAAATATACTGAGCTGGTATTTGTACTTGTGGCGAAGATTCACACATAGGACTTCTTGCATGCGTGAGCAAACGCATTCCCTTTATGCTTTTTCTCTGGCACTGATCATGTCTTCCTCATAAGCCCCCAGTCATGTAGCGGTTTGGGGGATGAGTGGAGAACAGTTCTCTCTCACTAAGCTGCCTCTGGTAGGTGGGTGGGGACTGGCTAGGCCCCGTGTCCCAGAAGGGAAGCGGGGAAACAGCTCCCGTCCTCACGGTTTCCCTCGGTTTGTTCTAACCCAACCCCGAGGTTAGGGGAACTCGAGTTGGGATTACGTGCCCCCACGAGCCCCGACTCTGTCAGCCGTTTTGTCCCAGCATCTGAGGGCCGGGTCCCCTCGTCCGCACCCTCACACACTCCCGATTTCCGATTGTGCAGGTAAGACTCTGTTCTAAGAAAAAGGAACTTAGTAAACTCAGTAAAGCCTGACTTTAAAGATTACTGCCCTGCTTAAATGAAAATAAAGCCAAACACCTGTTTTTTATCTGTTTGCTTTCCTCCGTACAACTCTAATCACCATCCCCATCCCATCCCCAAGGCACCCCCCTCCCCCCAGGCCCAAGATGCTTTGGAAGAAAATTGAGGCAGAAGTAGAGAGACAATTTTTTCTGGTAATTCCCTGTACCCACCGTTGGCAACTAGGGCTTTTTCCTAGGACTTCGGAAATAACTACAAACTGGTTAACTTAACAGAACACACATTCCCTTAGTTCTGGAGGCCAGAGTCTGGAATCAGGGTGTCCCCAGAGAAGAATCTTTGTCGTTGGACCTCAACTAGTGACATCTGCAAGGAACCTAATTTCTCTCACGTTCTGAGGTTCCAAGTGCATACGAACTTGGGGGCCGCTTTTCAATCCACTACAGCAACCCACTTTTCCCCAGGCTTCCCCACTGGCCCTCCTTCCTCACAGCCTATCAACTCCCAACAGCAAAGCCCCGTCACCTGACCGCGGGGTGTGGCTGAGAGCGAGGTTTAGAGTGAGGAACAGAGAGGCGTAGAAGGAGGTTCTAGCCACAGGACAGGAACCGAGAGCCTGACTTTCTTCCGGAGGCTATGCTTGTTTCTGGGGTGAAAGTAAAGTCTGTCGGGAGAATAAAACTCAGTACAAAGGGGGGTCTATCCCTTGCCAGTGCTCCGCTTTTGCTACTGAACCAAATTCCCAAGCCCAAAGCGCCCAGACCCCAGTTCGTGTAAGTTTCTCCGTGACGCAGCCTAGCGACCAGACCGTAGAACAAGCCTCAGAGCTACCTCGCCAGAGGCCAGGGGCTCAGGGTATTTATGAGATTGAAGCAGGGCGGTCTGAGGCACGAGGAGGGTGGGGAAAGGTGATTGGAAATAAGAAAAAGGTGAGACAGTTGTTCTCTCCACGCTCAAAAATGGAGGCTCTTCGCACGATCTGAGGGTGGAGTTTTCGGCCCTCTGACGTCAAAAGGTCACTGAGCGGACACTCGCGCATGCCCAGTTGGAGGGTGGGTGGTCCTAACCAGCCTCAACCAGCTCAGCTCCGACTAGACACAGCTGCCTCCAAGTTCCTGGAAAACAACTCAGGCAAACGTGCCTTTTGGGAGACTTCCCTGGTGGTGCAGTGGTTAAGAATCCGCCTGCCAATGCAAGCGACCAGGGTTCCAGCCCTGGTCTGAGAAGATTCCACATGCCACGGAGCAGCTAAGCGCGTGCGCCACAACTACTGAAACCCAAGCGCCACAACTACTGAAGCCTGTGTGCCTAGAGCTTGTGCTCTGCAATGAGAAGCCCGCGCAACCCAACGAAGAGTAGCCCCTGCTTCCCGCAACTAGAGAACGCCTGCACGCAGAAACGAAGACCCAACGCAGCCAAAAATAAATAAAGTTTTTTAAAAGTACCGCTTGGAAGTCATGAAAGTCTTTTGTAGCAACAGTGAAAACAACCTTGACTGGTGAAGGCAGGTGAACTGGACTTGACTGATAATTACCCACGGCTTCACCCTCCGGGAGGCTGGTGTTCTAAAGCCCAGCCTTCCAGACCCCGTAATTAGCATCAACCACTTCAGACTGTTCTTGGAGGGACCTGTCTGTGCCGGAGCCCCAGGCTCTCCCATCTGTGATGGAGAGGCAGTGACTGGGGAGTCCCCTATATTTGTTGTCAGATTTAGACCCTGAAAAAGAAATTTAGAAGATGAAGGGGTAAACAGTTTTCATGATGGTTATTTTCCCACCCAACGCTATCAGTTTGATGGTAAATGCAAAAGCACTTGTTTTTAAACCATCACTTTAAAAAAAGGCCCGAAATCGCAAGGCAGTATCAAAATACCTGTGCTGACTCAGAAAGATAATTTTTCAAGCATCAGCAGAAAGGGAAACTTACAGAATTTGCAACTTTACCTCCTGCCCTGCCCCTACGCTCAGCTCTATAAATACAGTGGAGGCCGTAAATTGGAGGGGGTGGGGGAATACGACTTCTCCCCCTTCTGTCTTGCCTCTGTACGTAGATTTAATTCAGTTCGACAAATAATATTGACAGGCACTGTGTTTGTTCTTGGCATTTACAGATGAATTCGACCCAGTGCCTGTCTCCACGTAGCTCACAGAGTAACAGCCCAGCTGGGCTTACAAACAGCTAAAATATACAGTAAATGCTAGCAGAGAGATTAGGAATAAAATGTTATGGGAGAGATTAAGTTTCCTTCAGGGAGAGGAGAAGGGACAAGGGTAGCAGAGAAAGATCCAGAATCTGCTGCCTGTTTATTTACATTTGTTAATTCCTTCATTCCTTTATTCAACAGAGAATCGTGGAAAGCTCTCTACGTGCCAGGCCTCATCCTACCTGCTGGGGAAAGACTCTCACCAGAAAAGATTCTGTCTTCTTAGAACCTGAATTCTGTGTAAGGAGGTAGACAAAGCCAAGGCGGTCAGAAGGTACTCTACAAGGAGAGATGATGGAGGAAACAGCATGAACAAAGGCACTGGGGCATCCAAAGTGCCCATTTATCTGGAATGACTAGGATTTGGGAAGGGTGGGAGCAGGGAGACAGCTGAAGGAGCCCACAGGCTTGTTCTGGAGACTCCTACACATGGCACACACAGATTTATTCCTATAGCAAGAGGGTCCATCCAAGTATGACAGGGGCTAGGAAAGTGATGTTGTCATTGGTCTGAACAAGGGAATGATATTCCCAGATTTAGGTTTCAGGAAGATTGTTGCAGTAACATGAGAGTATCTTAGAAGAGAAAGACAGTGGTCCAAAGAGTCTATTGCAGCGGTCTAGATAAAATTATGAAGACTGGGCTACAGTGGTGGCTGAAGGATGGAGTGTGTTGTGGATGGAATTGTGTCCTCCAAAAAGATATGTTCAAGTTGTAACCCCTGGCACCTGTGTATCTAACCTTATTTGAAAATAGGGTCTTTATAGATGTAATCAAGTTAAGATGAGGTCACACTGAATTTGAATGGATCTCAATCCAATGACTGGTATTCTTTATAAGAGGGAAATTTGGACACAGAGACACACAGGGAAAATACCATGTGACCATATAGGCAGAGATTGGAGAGATGCAGCAACAAGGATGGCCAGCAGCCATCAGAAGCCAGGAGAGAGGCATGGAATGGCTTCTCCTTCAGAGAGAGCCTCCAGGAGGAACCAGCCTTGCCAAAACCTTGATCTCAGACCTCTGACCATCAGAACTGTGAGAGAATAAGTTTCTGTTGTTTTAAGCCCCCCAGGGTGATAATTTGTTATGGCAGCTTTTGGAAACCAATAGGGAGAGGAAGATTCCAACTCAGGAGACACTGTAGAAGGAAAATTGACAGGATTGGGGGACTGGTTAGATGTAGGCATTGAAGATGAGGAGGACATCAAGGACCATTCTCGGGCTTCCAGCTCAGGGAATTGTGTTATAAGCTCTTGTGGGACTGACACACCTGTTTGCTGGAATACTTGATACACTAAGTAGGTGCTTAATAAATATGCATTAAATAACAAGTGTTGGCAAGGATGTGGAGAAAAGGGAACACTTGGTGGGAACGTAAATTGTTTCAGCCACTATGGAAAACAGTATGAAGGTTCCTCAAAAACTTAAAAATAGAACTACCATAGGATCCAGCCAGTCCATTTCTGGGTGTTGATCTGAAGAAAATGAAAACACTAATTTGCAAAGATACATGCACCCCAACGTTCATAGTAGCACTATTTACAATAGCTAAGATATAAAAGCAGCCTAAGTGTCTATCAACAGATGAATGGATAAAGAAGTGGTTTATACACACACACACATACACACACACACACACACACACACACACACACACACACACACAGGGAAACACTA
>NW_020174135.1:15479640-15568443 GCF_003031525.2 Neophocaena asiaeorientalis asiaeorientalis | reverse complement strand
ACACACACACACACACACACACACACACACACACACACACAGTGGAATACTACCCAGCCATGAAAAGGAATGAAATATTGCCATTTGCAACAACATGGATGGATTTGGAAGGTATTATGCTTAAATATGTTAGACAAAGACAGACAAACACTGTATGTTTTCACCTATATGTGGAATCTAAAAAAATAAAACAAATGAACAAATATAACATAACAGAAACAGACTCACAGAAAGAACAAACTAGTGGTTCCCAAAGGAGAGAAGGGTGGGGGGAGAGGCAAAATAGGTGAAGGGGATTAAGAGGCACAAACTACTAGGTATAAAATAAATAAGTTACAAGGATGTAATGTACAGCACAGGAAATAGAGTCAATATCTTATAATAAATTGGTATAGAGTATAATGTATAAAAATATCAATTGACTATGTTGTACACCTGAAACTAAAATAATATTGGGAGTCCACTATACTTCAATAAAATAAAGAAAGAAATAAACATGAGTTAGCTCAGCTACCATCTTTGGGCTCGAACAGAACCCCTGTACAACTTAGTTATTTGTGTCGAAGTTGTGCAGGGGGGATAGAGATAAGGCGCAGGCAGTGTGCCTGGGGCTGCCAGGAGGAGCAGGGTGGGCGCGGAATCGTGGCGGTGTGTCTGGGGAGGTACACTAGACATCGCAGCGAATGGAGTGTGATGGGCCCCACGGTTCATCTCTCTCTCTGTGTCACCACAGGCCACATCCTGACCTCTGCTCCTCCAGCCCCGATGAGAAGACCGACTGCAACATCTCAGACTGCTCCTCTTCCCACCTGGTGTGGGGCTCCCTCCCCTGCAGCCTGCCAGGTGTCCCCAGACCCCAGTCCTCTTGAGGATCCTGCCTGGGGTCCTCAGGACCAGTGTCCCTGCCGCCTCCACTGGTCCTTCGGATCAGCGACCGGCCAAGAAGCTTCTCGGCCTCCCTTTTCCCGGAAGTGCGGAGACTCTCCAAGGATCTGGCTGGGGAGGGGCGTGGTTAACTAGCCTGGTCCATCCCACATTTGTAGAACGCTAGCTCTACACACGATGCGACGCCTGCAGTGTGACATGTCAGCAAGGGACGGGTCAAGAGGATGGGAACTTTGAAGGACCACAGAAAATAGGAGGTTTGAACTGATCTGAGCCTTTCTGCGGAGAAGATATTCAAAATCTAGGAAGGAGGATGACACTGGAAGCGCCCCAGGAGAAGCCGGCTGCTCCTTTCCCTGTTTCTTCCCTGCCTTCAGGATTCCTGCCCTTGCCCTTCGTGATGAAGGTAATTGAGGAGAGAAACTGGGGCATAAGGGAGCGTAAGGGGTGGCAGCAATTTGCTCGGGCTCGGGCCCCCCCCCCCCCGCTGCTTTCTCCCCTTGGTGTCCATAAATTTCTTCTCTACATCTGTGTCTCAATTTCTGCCCTGCAAACTGGTTCATCTGTACCATTTTTCTAGGTTCCACACACATGTGTTAATGCCCCCCCCCCCCCCTGCTTCTTTGTACCTTTGACTTTCTCTGCGTTCAAATCCATCAGTATCTTTTCAAGCCAATCCTCTGCGTTCCTGGATCCTCTGAAAAGGGCAGCACCGTAACAATTACGAAGGTCAGCTTAGGACATGGAATTAGCGCATTCATCAGCTCAGAACCCTCTTGCCCTCCTTCAATCTGTGCTGACACTCCTACCCCATGAGACCCCTTGCGAGAAGAACCGCCACTCAGAAATTTGAGATGGGGAGATGGAGAGGACACAGCAAGACCCTGACAGACGTGGGACACTTCTCACTCCCCTTCCTATCACCTCGCTGTTGAAGGAATCTTACTCCATGGTTGCTTTTCTCCTTGTATCTCCTTCGTGCTCTCTCCCCAGTCAAGCAGATGGAGAGGTCATTCCTTACTGCCTCGGGGCGGGATGTGGTGAGGGAAGAACTAAACCAGCCTGTATTCTAGACTCTGAGCTCCTGGGCATCAAAATGCCTAAAATGTCAGGGGGATTTAGAGGATTTTCAGAACAGTTAGAAGATTCAGAGAGGCCTGACCCCCTTCCTAAAGCATCACCCCTCCCTCTCTGTCCTGCCTTGTCGTCTCTATAGCACCATCACTGCTGATGATACAGGTACCTCTGTTTATTGTCTGTCCCCCCACTAGAAGGTAAGCACCCTGGGTTGGGGCGGGGGACTTCACTTTGCTCACTGTTGCATCCCTGGCACGTAGAAAGAGGTCTAACATAGAGTGGGTGTTCAATTAGTATTTGCTGGATGAACAGAGTATTTTGAGCAGAGACAGACTTCCCCTGGTGAGAGAGAGATCTGCTGGCCTGGGAGCAAAGGAGAGGAAAGAGGCACCTGGTGTGTCTCTGCTCCCAGCTTCCAGGAGAGAAGGGCAGTGCTCTTGCCAGAGAGGTAGCAAGAGCCCCGGCAGACAGCGCTGCGTGGGATCTCCCAACATGGGCCATCAGGCCCCTGGTGTGGCACAGAAAAAGCAGGAGACCTGAGGCTGCATGGCCCAGGGTAATGGTCACCTCTTGGCAGTGACCTCAGTGGACCAACAGCACCAGGACAGTATATGGACAGATGTCACAACCCTGCAGAACAGGGCAGGAGGACCTCCACAGACTCAGGTGAACGTTTCCCGCAGTCTGCATATGTGTGGCTCAAAATGGGAGAGTTATGGTAATTTCCTTATAGTAGTGGGGAGCTGGGCTTGATTCCAGCCACCTGTTTGTGAGGCCCCTGGGTCTTGTTGTACACACGTGCCTATACCCCTTCTGTTAGTGACGTGAAGAGAGGTGGAAGGACAGGGGAAGGACCGTGTGGTTATTGTATATACGTGGGAAGCAAATGAAATTTCAGACTAGTGGAGTTTTTTTTTTTTTTGGGTGGGGGGAGGGTGCAGGTGTCCAAAGCTATTTTGAGCACAGCAGGAACATTCTGTTATTTGCCCAGCAGGGAGCTGGGTCTCTTTCCACTCCACAGGTCAGTGATACGGGCCCCCAGAGGCTCCAGCCCCCACCTTCTTAATATTCTCATCTATATACACCAGCTTCCAGCCAAACTGGACCTTGCCGTCCCCTAACATGTCCCTCTGAGCCAAATTCACGCTCTCCTATTGGCACTCTTCATTATGGCTAATTACACTAGACCTTCATGTGTTCAGTAAAAACTGGTTAGGTCAGAGCCTCTTCTTGTAAACTCTTTTTAGCAATTAGATTCACTCACTATATGGATTCGAAAGGAATTCACCTGAATTCCTTTACCATATGTGTGAAAGTTCACATTTTCAGGAGCCCAGCAATGAGCTGAGGGTTAGCGGACCGGCAGTGAGGCTAGTGAATCGCATCTGGGTACCCACGAGGGCTGAGTACAACCAGTTTCTGGTTAACATCATGATTTTTTCCCTCTTCGTTAATGTGTGATATCACAAAAGAGCAAAGATAAGCACGGGGGAATTCAGACCCACGCCCAGTTGTCTCAAGGGAAGGAATCTCACCTATGACTTTGAAAAGCACCATTTTTACCAATATTATCTACTCATTGAATTGTTCCTATAGAGTCTACCAGCTCTGGAAAAGTCCTCGCCAACCAAGCGGTAAGTATTGGATCAGTTATCGTCTGGTGAGAGTCGAAGCCAGCCTTGTTCTGTATTCCCAGAGGATGGGAAGGATAGAACCTTCACCATCTCAGCCATGATGCTCAGTGCCCAATTTGGAGGAAAATATCTGATCCCCTTGAGAACTGGTCTGATACTGACCCAGTTACTGGTGTGTGTTCTAACTATGAATAGGAAGGCTATGGGCTTATTGTTTTTTAACTATCTGTTTCTTAAACCAATCACTAATTTATTTGAACAGGTAATACATACACAGCACAAAATTCACACGGTATCCGGTGAAAGGGTGTAGAGTGACAAATACGTCTTCCTCCTACCCCTTCACGAAGTCCCCTTCCCCAGAGGCAACCACCGTTATCAGAGTTTATTTTAGTTCTAAAGAGAGTTAAGGGGCTCAGCCCGAAAATGGAATTAGGAAGCTGTGTAATGTCGTGATTAGGGCTTGGAATCAGGCCAACTCTGTTCAAAGCCTGGCTGCACCACATCCTGACCCAGAACCCAGACACCAGCAGGATTAATCCCCTTGGGTTGTTGAGATAATTAAATAAGCAAAACACAGCCCCAGGCACATATTTACATTCAATAAACATCAGCTATTCTAAGCGATTGGGCGACTGAGCTTGGAGGAGGAGGGCCGAAGGGATGGACGGGGCACAGTTGATTACTCTCTGGGGAAAGCCTTCAGCCTTCACTACTCTAAGTGCGGTCCCTGGAAATCCCTGGGAGTTTGTTAGAAATGCATGATCCCAGGCCTTCCCCAGACCTGCCCAATGAGAAGCTGCTGTCAGACAAGCTCGGCAGGTGGCGTGCATGTGTGTTACAGTTTGGGAAGCACTGCCCTATGCAAGCCCAGGAATCCCTGAGGGAATGGGCCGTAGAATCCCTGCCTCTGGGGAGCCAGTGATGCTGTTTCTCCCCCTTCAGACTAGGAGCCTCTTAGACTTCTCAGGATGAAAATTCAGGAGAAAAACACGTTTAAGGGAAAAGCCACTTCCCCTCCCAATCCCCAGCTTTCTTTTCCACATCCGATTTCCCAAGCCCGGTCACCTGTGACCTCCAATGCGGCTAGAATGTGTCCTCTCTTGTCCTGTAGCTTGATAGCAACCCGATAGAGGGCTTGGGGGCAGGGTGGCATGTTGTTTTCAGAGTGATACAAGAGACACAGTGGAGCCTGCCCAACGAGCTGCAGGGCTGCCAGGATGCCAACTGGGACGTGAAGGTCCTGGCAGTGGGGGGCCGCCTCAGTTAGGGCTTGTCATTAGAAACAAGGTCTGCATGGGGTGAGGGGTGGAAGGCTGGAGGGGCTCAGGGGGTGACAATCACTGCTGTTTGCCACATGTTCCAACAAGGAGTATATGACATACAGGAAGCAGCCCTTTCCTTAAAATAGCATTACGTACTATGATGGTGGTTACATGTCATTATACACTTGTCCAAACCCATTGAATGTACACCACCAAGAGTGAACCCTAAAGTCAACTATGGACTTTGGGTGTTAACCACGTGTCAGTGTAGGTTCATCGGTTGTAACAAATGTACCTCTCTGGGTGGGGAATGTTAACAGTTGAGGAGGGCAGGGGGTAAATGGGAAATCTCAATACCTTTCCCTCAATTTTGCTGTGAACCTAAAACTACTCCAAAAAAGAAATTTTAAAAAAGAGAGAGAAAATTACGTCTTGTCACTGGATCAGCTGTAGAAGAGGAAAGAAAACCCAAGTTGAGGCCTGGGGCGGTGTGCTTTTTAAAAATCACCATTACAACAGAAATAACTTAGAGCTGGGCTGTCCAGTCCAGAAGACTTTAGCCATATGTGGCTAGTGAGCTCCTGAAGCATGCGTGGTGCAACTAAGGAACTGAATTTAAGTTTTTATTTAACTTTAGTTAATCTGCATGTAAAATTTTTAACGACACGTGATTCAGTTAGGAAAAAATTTAAGTAGGTTCAGAACAGTTTGGGTATGTGAATCTACTCTTTCAACTGTTAATTTCATAAAATCTCAATACAGATCATGTATTTCCAATAAGTAGTTAGCATACAAATTGAGTGTAAACGACACACCAGATTTTGAAGACTTATAACCAAAGAAAAGTAAAATATCCCATTAATAACTTGTATATGGATTGCATGTTGAGATAATATTTTGGTTACACTGAGTTACTAAAATATAATATTAAAGTTCATTTCACCTGTGTCTTTGAACTTTTTTAACAATGTGGCTTCCAAAATAAATTAAAATTACATACCCGGCTTACCCACATACACTGCTGGTGGGAATGGGAAATGGTGCAGCTTCTTTGAAAAACAGTATATGATATTTCCCCAAAGGTTAGACATAAAGTTATCCAGCAATTCTACTCCTAGCTATTTACCCAAGAGAACTGAAAACATATGTCCACACAAAAACATGTACACGAATGTTCACAGCAGTATTATCCATAATAGCTACAAAGTGGAAACGGCCCAAATGCCTATCAACCGATGGATGGACAAAAGTAGGTACGGTAGATCCATATAACATAATATTATTCAGCCACGCAACGGAATGAAGTATTGATAGATGCTCTAACATGAATGAGCCTTGAGAATATTATGCTAATTGAAAAAAGGCAGACAAAAATCACATATTGTATGATTCCATTTACAGGCAGACCTCAGAGATATTGCGGGTTCAGTTCCAGACCACTGCAATAAAGCAAATATCACAATAAAGCAAGCCACACGAATTTTTGGTTTCCCAGTGCACATAAAAGTTATGTTTACACTATACTTTGTCTATTAAGTGTGTGGTAACATTATATCTAAAAAAAAAAATGCACATAACTAAATTCAAAAAGACTTCAGGGCTTCCCTGGTGGCGCAGTGGTTAAGAATTCGCTTGCCAATGCAGGGGACATGGGTTCGATCCCTGGTCCGGGAAGATCCCACATGCCACAGAGCAACTAAGCCCGTGCGCCACAACTACTGAGCCTGCGCTCTAGAGCCCGTGAACCACAACTACTGAAGCCAGCGAGCCACAACTACTGACGCCCGTGCGCCTAGAGCCCGTGCTCCGCAACAAGAGAAGCCACCACAGTGTGAAGCCCGCGTGCAGCAACGAAGACCCAATGCAGCCAAAAATTAATTAATTAATTTTAAAAAACCAAAACACTTCATTGCTAAACAATGCTAACTACCATCTGAGCCTTCAGCGAGTCATAGTAGTAACAACAAAGATCCCTGATCACAGATCACCATAACAAATATAATAATAATGAAAAACTTTGAAATATTGCAAGAATTACCAAAATGTGACACAGAACCATGAAGTGAGCAATTGCTGTTGGGAAAATCATGCTAATAGACTTGCTCAATTCAGGGTTGCCACAAACCTTCAATTTGTCAAAAATAAAAACCAGTATCTGCAAAGCACAATAAAGTGACGTGCAATAAAACAAGGCGTGACTGTATACGAAATGTCCAGAACACGCAAATCTATAGAGACAGAAAATGGAGTTTGCCAAGGGATGGTGGAGAGGAGGATAGGAGGTGGCTATTCATGGGTATGGGGTTTCTTTGGGGGACGATGAAAATATTCTGGAATTAAATCGTGGCAGTGGTGGCACAGCTTATGAACATACCTACACAAAGTTACATGTGTGGCTTGCATGATATTTCCACTGGACAGCACTGATTTAGATGCAATAACAGCTTCTTTCCCAGCTGTCACTGGTGAGGGTACAGAACTTAGCCAGAGCTAATCAACATGGGGTCCCCCACCCCCCAGGGGACATTGGGCGCTGCGGTAGAGATGAGAGGTAGAGGTTGCTACTGGCCAGAGGCACTGCTAAACATCCTACAATGCACAGGACAGCTGCACATAATAAAGGATTATCCAGCCCAAATGTCAGCAGCATCCAGTTTGGGAAACCCTGCGCCAGAGGCTGCTCAGAGTTTCCCAGCCTCCTTTGCACCATCCCAGCCTCTCTGACTGCCCTGCGGTCAGAAGGTATGTTCTGGGCATGACCTTCCCAGGATGCTTTCTCCTGGAGTCCAGCCACTTCACAGGCATTCTCAGGCCAGGAGCTCCTCTGGACACCAGTGTGGAGACGGAGACATTCTAGGCATCCTAATTCCAGAGTGGATTAGATGTGGAGTCCATGACTCTGTCCTTTCTCCCTGAGTTCCAAAATGTTATACTTTATTTATTTATTTTTATTTTATTGTTTTTTTATTTTTCTTTTATTTTATATTTTATTTATTTTATTGTTATTATTTTTTTGGCCACGCAGCTTGTGGGATCCTAGTTCCCCAACCAGGGATCAGACCCCGGTCCCCTGCAGTGGAAGTGCTGAGTCCTAACCACTGGACAGGCAGGGAATTCCCAACATACTTACTTTAGATGAAGCTGGCCTTGTTCTGGGTGGAATTACCATTCTTCTTGTTGTTTTCTCTTCTGTGTCAGCTTTAGATGAAGCTGGCCTTGATCTGGGTGGAATTACCATTCTTCTTGTTGTTTTCTCTTCTGTGTCAGCTTTAGATGAAGCTGGCCTTGATCTGGGTGGAATTACCATTCTTCTTGTTGTTTTCTCTTCTGTGTCAGCTTTAGATGAAGTTGGCCTTGTTCTGGGTGGAATTACCGTTCTTCTTGTTTTCTCTTCTGTGTCAGCTTTTGAAGCCAAAGACATCTAGAATTTGCATAGTGTGTCATAAATGGGCTCCTTCTCTGATGTCCGAAGTAAAAACCTAAGGAAGATCCTGACTTGCTCTGAAGTGCTTTGTTTTAAAAATTATCCTTTCTGTCTGCATTAGTTTTTTGTTTGTTTGTTTGTTTGTTTTTGCGGTACGCGGGCCTCTCACTGTTGTGGCCTCTCCCGTTGCGGAGCACAGGCTCCGGACACGCAGGCTCAGCGGCCGTGGCTCACGGGCCCAACCGCTCCACTGCACATGGGATCTTCCAGGACCGGGGCACGAACCCGTGTCCCCTGCATCGGCAGGCAGACTCTCGACCACTGCGCCACCAGGGAGGCCCTGCATTAGTTTTTTATGGCTGCTGTAACTAATGACCACAAACTTAGTCACTTAAAAGATACGAATTGATTATCTTACAGTTCTGGAAGTCAGAAGTCAGACATGGATCTCCCTGGGCTAAAATCAAGTTAGCGGCAGGGCTGCATTCCTTCCGGAAGCTCCAGAGAAGAAGTCTCTTGCCTTTTCCAGCTTCTAGAGGCTGCCCGTTTTCCTTAGCTCATGCCCCATTCCTCCATCTCCAAAGCCAGCAGCACAGCATCTTCCAGTCTCTCTCTGACTCTTCTCCCTCCCTCTCTCACTTAGAAGGACTTCTGTGATTACATTTGGAGCCCTGGGAAATCCAGGGTAGTCCCCCATCTCAAAACCTTTAACTTATTCACATTTGCGAAGTCCCTTTTGCCATGTAAGGTAACATATCCACGGGTTCTGGGGACTAGGGCATGGACCTAATCTTTCGGGGGCATTGTTCTGCCTACCACACTGTCAGCTGAACCTGGGCAATCTGCTGGGTGGTCCCTCGGCCAGCATCCTCATTCCACAGGGAGAAGAAATTGGGGCGTGTTTGCTTTTCCAGAATTGTGGAATTTTCCCAATCAGAGTTTTGAGGTAGTTAAAATGCTGACTTTCCAGATCCTAATTCTCAGTGACTTGTGCCCCAAAATGGTCAGTGATAGATTTAGAAACTGTGTGTTATAGGCTGAATTATTTCCCCACCCGCAAATTCATGTGTTGAAGCTCAGAATGTGACCGTATTTGGAAACAGGGCCTTTAAAGAGGTGAATAAGGTAAAGTAAGGTCCTTAGAGTGGCCCTTAATCCAATATGACTGGTGTCATTAGAAGAGATTAGGATATAGACAGCAGACACGTGCACCCACAGAGAGATGACCGCACAAATGCCCAGTGAGAAGGCAGCCACCTCAAGCCAAGGAGAAAGGCCTGAGAACTAGCCAGCTCTGCTGACCCCTTGACCTTGCCCTTCTAGCCTCCAGAACTTTGAGAAAATAAATTTCTGTTGTTTAAACCATTCAGTCTGTGGTATTTTATGATGGCAACCCTAGTAAACTAAAACACGACTTTCCCATATTTATACCTTCATATCATTTGAAATGAATGATCACTATTCAAATCTATACATATTATTTTGGTTGACAATGTTTCTGGAGTGCTTGTCACGCTTGCTGGATTGACATCCCCTTTTGTACATGGGCCTTTCAGATCACAGGGCAATGTTCAACATTTATTGAGCTCTTCTAACGACCAGGTACTGTGTGCTCAGTAAGGCTCACCACTGACCACAAGGAATTCACAGTCCAGCAGGGCAGATGAATCAGGATAGTGTGGATCTAATCCAGTGTGATGGACAGGAGAGGCTCTAAGTGAAGAGCTGTAGGACTAAGCAGACGGAGTGACCTGGGAGCACTTGAGTCCAGGTGACTGCGGAGCTAGGGGGCAGGCATAATCCAAATCTGCCTTGGGCACAATTAGGTAATTTCATAAACAATCTGGATTTTGGAGCCAATTAATGGGGTTCTTTTTCCTGAATGATCCTGGCTCTTTTCTCAAACTTCGGTGGCCCTTGGCAGCAGCAGCAGCAGCTTCAATTTGTGGTGTGTTGACCTGACTGCCTTAGGGAATCTGAATTCCATTATTCCCACTTGAAATAAACGTGCCATGTTCCTGTTAATTAACATCTTTGAGCCTTGTGGGCCGGCTCACACTATTATTACAAGAATTGAAGGAAATAGCAAATGCGGGGCATTCATTCAGTACTAGGAACATGAAGACACTCAGTAAAGGGTGATTATTTTTGTGGATGAGGAGACACTTCTGTTTCTCCCCACTGGCAGTGCAAACTTTTAACCAAGTATAGAAGCTGGGATGATGATCTAAAAGTGTACCTCCAAGTCAATATCATCTTTTACCTACACAACTGACTGATATGGCTTATTCCTTATTGCTTAGTTTTGGGAAGTAACAATTCCGTTTCAGAAAAATGCCTTAGTAAAGTGTCATATACGTGCCATGCAATGAACACAAAAATATCAATATCACCATTCATAAGAACACAGCTTCCCAGTGAACAGGGTAACCTCTGGTATAAATTAGATACAAATAGAAGCTATTTTAAACCATAAGGATGATTGTTAGTAATTTACAATATTAGTGCACCAAATAGCTCCCCAATTACCTGGGGCTGTGAATTCTGAGGGTGACTTTATATGTTAGTCAGCTTAGACTGCTCTAACAAAATACCATAGACTGGGTGGCTTAAACACCTTCACTTTGTCCCAGCTTACCCTTCCCCCTCCCCATATCCTCAGGTCCATTCTCTAGTAGGTCTGCGTCTTTATTCCTGTCCTGCCCCTAGGTTCTTCGTGACCTTTTATTTTTTTTCTTAGATTCCATACACATGTGTTAGCATACGGTATTTGTTTTTCTCTTTCTGACTTACTTCACTCTGTATGACAGACTCTAGGTCCATCCACCTCACTACAAATAACTCAATTTCATTTCTTTTTATGGCTGAGTAATATTCCATTGTATATATATAAACACCAGAACTTTATTTCTCATAGATCTGGAGAACCAACTTGGTTCCTGGTGAGAGCTCTCTTTCTGGCATGCACACAGTACAGCTGCCTCCCCATGGTCTCGCCTCTTTTTCTTATAAGATCACTAATCCCACTGTGGGGGGGAGGGGGGTCCACCCTCATGAACTCATCTAAACCTAATTACCTCAAACATTGTCAGATTTATCCATTTTTCTTTCCCTTTATGCTTAGACAGACTTTCCTCACCTTGAGATCCACATTTCCTTCCATTTTATTTGATATTTTTTGGTAGCTGATATTTTTTTTTTGGTATTTTTTTGAATTAAGGACTCACAGGACTTTAGTGCCTGGGAAACAGAGATCTTCTTGTTGAATCCCTTCAGTTCACACTGAGGAAAGAGGCCTCAAGAGGAGGAGAAATGACACAGGACGTGCAGCTGGTCACTGGCAGAACCAGGACTAGAATCGAGGATTCCTAGGCCCCAGTCGGTTTTCCTTTTCAAAAACACTAGTTTTTCTCTATTTACAGTAGGCAGGACATGGAAGCAACCTAAGTGTCCATCGACAGATGAATGGATAAAGATAATTTCAGCCATAAAAAGAAACAAAATTGAGTTATTTGTAGTGAGGTGGACGGACCTAGAGTCTGTCATACAGACTGAAGTAAGTCAGAGAGAGAAAAACAAATACTGTATGCTAACACATATATATGGAATCTAAAACTTTTTTAAAAAATGGTTCTGATGAACCTGGGAGCAGGAAAGGAACAAAGACACAGACGTAGAGAATGGACTTGAGGACACGGGGAGGGGGAAGAGTAAGCTGGGACGAAGTGAGAGAGTGGCATGGACATATATACAGTACCAAATGGAAAATAGATAGCTAGTGGGAAGCAGCCGCATAGCACAGGGAGATCAGCTCGGTGCTTTGTGACCACCTAGAGGGGTGGGATAGGGAGGGTGGGAGGCTCAAGAGGGAGGGGATATGGGGATATATGTATACATATAGCTGATTCACTTTGTTATACAGCAGAAACGAACACACCATTGTAAAGCAATTATACTCCAATAAAGATGTAAAAAAAATTAAAATTAAGTTAAATTCAAAAAACTACTAGTTTTCAATAATGCAGGTAATAAATGAATACAGTTTCCTTTTAAAATGTTACATTACTAATCACCCTTCTGAATGCAATATTCCTATTTCCCTCCCTGGAGTTAGTCACCATTATCATTTTGGTGTGTATCCTTCCAGACTTAAAAAAAATAATTTTATGTATATATGTATGTATGTATAAGAACATACACTATTCTGGATTAGTTTGGAGGGCATAAATGGTATCATGCTCCATGGGTCATGCTGCACCATACCTTTCTCTTTATATTATGTTTTGAGATGCCCATCATCTGAACAGGCCACATTTTATTTAGCTGTTTCTGCATAAATGTTTCCTTAGACAAACAATTCTGCAAAACATTATGGTACACAGGCCCCCTGGGGCCCGTGTGTAAGCTCTTCTTGAGAGTAGATACCGAAAAGTGACACTGCTGCCCTTCTTCATGTTAAAAGATACCACCAAGTTACGTTCTTGCTGGCAATGAACCCATTTCTCCATAATCTCAATAACTTGATGTTATCATCCTTTAAATCTTTTGTCTGTCTGATGGGTGAAAATGTTACATCTTTTAAATTTATATTTTCCTAATTACTCACAACATTGTACATCTTCTCATATAAATAACCATTTAGATTCTCTCTTCTATGAACTTCATATTTATTTACTTTTACCTTTTTAAAAATTCAGTTGTTAAGGGTACTTTTCTTATCTATTTGGTTTTCATATGCCTTGGAAATTAATCTTTGTCTCTTACATGTTTGACATATTTTTCCTGGTGTGTCACTTTTATTTAATTTTGTTTACAGTATTTTTTGTTATATAAAATTTTTAATTTGATGTAATCAAAACTGTCACATTTTTTCTTTGTTTTTGTTGTTGATGTTCTTTACATCCCAAGAAGAACTTGTGGCTTTCAAGGTCATAAAAATAGTTTCCAATACTTTTTCCAGTAGTTTATAGTTTGGATTTTTTATATTTAACTCAAAGATCCATCTGGGGCTTCCCTGGCGGTACAGTGGTTAAGAATCTGCCTGCCAATGCAGGGGACACGGGTTCAAGCTCTGGTCTGGGAAGATCCCACATGCTGTGGAGCAACTAAGCCCATGAGCCACAACTACTGAGCCTACTCTCTAGAGCCCATGAGCCACAACTACCGAAGCCCTCACGCCACAACTACTGAAGCCCGCACACTGAGAGCCTGTGCTCTGCAACAAGAGAAGCCACCGCAATGAGAAGCCCGTGCACCGCAACAAAGAACAGCCTCCGCTCGCCACAAAAGAAAGCCCGTGTGCAGCAACAAAGACCCAATGCAGCCAAAAATAAATTAATTAATTAATTAATTAAAAAAAAGACCTATCTGGAGTTTATTTGAGGTCCATTGGTCTTATTTTTTTCCCCACACGGATGGCTACTCGTGTCAACTTTGAAGATTTTGCTTCTTCCCTAAAACTTGGCTATTTCTATCTTAAACCAAATTCCAACATATTCTTAGGTCTGATTCTGTTCTCTCAACTCACTTTGGTTTATCTATTTATCTGTTTGGGGCTACTATCGCACAGTTCTGATTACCACAGCTTTAGCGTTCATATAGATAGATGGTTGGTTAACCCAATATTTTTTCGGTCCCTTTTCAGTGAAGCAAGTTCACTTTCAGTCATAGCAAAAAAAAAAGACCAATAAGGCATGTCTCTGGCACTCAGCTCCCACCCAAGGCAGTGATGAGAGATTTGCTACAGGGACTAAAACTCATCCTCACAGCCAAAGGACCCTCCTCTCACCAGCCTCTCCTGCTGCCACCCAAATTCTTGTCCCGTCCCTACTCCTCAAAATAAAACTCAGCTGTAGATGGCACACCTGTTTTGGATTAGTTACAATAAATCAGGATCTGTATTTATTTCAGTGGCTGGACAGGTGAAGCCCAAGCTGCATTTATAGCAAGCCAACTAGAAAGCAGAGAAAAATCCAAGTCATGAGGTTTTTTTCCTCTTAGGGCAAAGGGGTTACACTTGACAAGCCCTAAACTTCCTGTTGTTTCCAAAATCCTGTGATTCTTTACAGGAACGCCTCAAGTTGTAGTATTCACACTAGGTCTCATTCTAGTTAAGCCCATGGCTTAAATTCTGCTCAGCAGAATCACTTAGAGAATCACTTAATTAAAGTGATCACTTAATTAAATCGCTTAATTAATTAAGAATCACTTAATTAAAGGTGCAGATACAACAAGTCTTGGGTAAAATTCAGAGATCTGTATCTTTAAACAAGCACCTTAGCAGGTGATTCCAGTGCAAATCATCCCGGCCCCCACTTGGAGGCAGTGCCCTGAGGCCTTGGAGCCCCTGAGCAGCAGGTCTTTGTGCCCCCGTAGCACAGGGGAGACTCTGTAACACGTGTCCTGTAATGAGGTAGCCCGATGAAATCAGTTAGTAGGGAATGACATCAGTATAACGTAGATGCTGCATTGGCTCATGGGCAATTTTTCCTAGGCTAAGGGCCCCTGAATAGCTGGAGTAAACTATAGAATCTTGAGCAGGAAAGGGAATAGCCTTTAACTCAGCTTTTGCATTGGCAGCAGGGACCCTTTTTAGTCATATTTTAATAAAATTAAAACTGAAGCCTGGGGGGTGGGGGAGGGATGGACTGAGGAACTGGGGTTGGGAGATACCAACTATTACACATAGAATGGATAAACAGCAAGGTCCGACTGTAGAGCACAGGGAACTATATTCAATCTCTTGTGAGAACTATAATGGGAAAGAATCTGAAAAGAATATAGGTATAACTGAGTCACTTTGCTGTACAGCAGAAATTAACACAACGTTGTAAATCAATTAGACTTCAATTAAAATATAAATTAAAAAAAAACAAAAAAAAGAAGCCTGCCCCAGTGCTCCTAAGAGGCACACTCCAGGCCGGGGTCACTTGAAGGCAGGTGGCACCTCCCAGGCCCAGCTTCACAGACGGCTCCACAGAGACCCATTTCTGTTTTCGCATCTCAGCCTCCAGCTGCTCTGACTAAAGGGCTGCCAGCACTTCCACTCAATGACCTTGTGTATGTTTAATCTCTGCTGTGGCGGCCCTCAGGCAACCTGAGCCGCCTCCCTGGGTGGTCCAAGTGAACTTCTTGCATTCATTTTTTGCTTTTGTCTCTAGTTTTTAAATGGCCTGTTTATGAAGTAACCTGCCGGGAATACTATTTTCCCCAGAAGGCCTAATATTTTAGCTGTGACTTTGCAGAATGTGAGGTGTTGCAGGAATGCATATACCGCACCAGAGCAGAAACAACTTACACGTGGAGAACGCCCACTACCTTGATTTGAAAAGTAGTATTGAATAACCTGGCGCTTTGTTCCTTGGCTAAGACTGCAGAAAATCAGGTGCAAGGGGCTCCAGTATCCTTGAGGGAGAGCTTTCATGAAGGGTACAACCTCTCAGGAAAGGTGGCCCTGCTCTGCCGGTGTGGGACCTGGAACCCCCAGGGTGACACTTGCATTCCACTCCCTGAGGGCCTTAGAACCACCAAAATCAGGACCTCTGGGGGTGGGGCTTGGGCACCTGTATATTTAGAAAACCAACGATGGTTCTAAAGCACAGCTAAGATTCTCAATCTTAGAAGTTCAGAGAATCATTTGGGAGCTTTTAAAACTCTCAGTGCCCAAGCCACACTGCAGACAAATTACATCAGAATCTTGTAGGGGGAGTGAGGGACGGGGGCGGTACTCAGGCATCAGAATGGTTTAAGGTCCCAGGTGATCCCAGGTACAGCAGGGTTGAGACCATTGCCTTAGGGTCTCAGTGGGAAAGATCTCTTCTTGCAGACCAGGACTTTTGGAACTTTAGTGTGCATACAAATCTCCTAAGAATTGGGCTAAAATTGCAAATTCTGATTCAGCAAGACTGGGGCGGGGCTTGAGATTTTGCATTCTGCCAAGCTGGTCTGCAGACCACAAGGTGAGTAGCAAGGCTGTAGGTACTAAGGAGCTTCCGTTGATTTTTTTTTTTTAACATCGTTATTGGAGTATAATTGCTTTACAATGGTGTGTTAGTTTCTGCTGTATAACAAAGTGAATCAGCTATACATATACATATACCCTCATATCTCTTCCCTCTTGCATCTCCCTCCCTCCCACCCTCCCTATCCCACCCCTCTAGGTGGTCACAAAGCACCAAGCTGATCTCCCTGTGCTATGCGGCTGCTTCCCACTAGCTATCAGTTTTACATTTGGTAGTGTATATATGTCCATGCCACTCTCTCACTTTGTCCCAGCTTACCCTTCCCCCTCCCTATATCCTCAAGTCCATTCTCTAGTAGGTCTGCATCTTTATTCGCATCCTGCACCTCACTACAAATAACTCAATTTCGTTTCTTTTCATGGCTGACTAATATTCCATTGTATATATGTGCCATATCTTCTTTATCCATTCATCTGTTGATGGGCGTTTAGGTGGCTTCCATGTCTTGGCTATTGTAAATAGAGCTGCAGTGAACATTTTGGTACATGACTCTTTTAGAATTATGGTTTTCTCAGGGTATATGCCCAATAGTGGGATTGCTGGGTCGTATGGTAGTTCTATTTTTAGTTTTTTAAGGAACCTCCATACTGTTCTCCATAGTGGCTGTATCAAGTTACATTCCCACCAACAGTGCAGGAGGGTTCCTTTTCCTCCACACCCTCTCCAGCATTTATTGTTTGCAGATTTTTTGATGATGGCCGTTGATTATTTAATACCAACTGAGTACAACACCTGCAGTGAGCAGTAATCATGCAGGTCCAGGATGGTAATGGGTTTAGGCAGAAGTGGCACAGTGGGCTTTGTGATTAAAAACAAAACAAACGTTTGTGTTACTCCCTGGGTCAGCCGTGGAGTAGTGCTGACAAGAGGCGTGACTGCCACGTTCTGAGAGATGAGTGATTATAAACTTCGGCCCTTCCCATCATCAGCAGAGAGCTGGCTTATCCGCCTTCCTGAGTCAGTGCTAACAGTTGTTATTTGGGGTGATGCATTTTATTATGCAGATGAATTCGAATCTCAGATTGTTCTGTCCCAGATATGAAAACTGTATTGCAAGAAGGTTTAGATTATCAGCGTATATCTTCCTATGCTTTAAAAGAATTTTACTGGAGACCCGTGTCTGCCTGTCACTGGGTGGCCATGCACATTTCAAGCTGCCATATACCGTGCTATTACACTGCCTGCCTAGCTACTCGGCTGCACTTAAATGAACTTTCCTACCACATTTGTCACGTGAGCCTACACAAGTGACACATTTCTATAGATCTTACTACACACACATACATACACACATACAGAAGCACAAGTAAAACTGGGAAAATCTGAATAAGATCAACAGATGGTATCAATGTCAATGTCTTGGTTGTAAAAATTATGCTACAGTTTTGCCAAATGTTACCATCGGGGGAAGCTGGGCACAGTGTACAGCGCTCTCTGTCTCATTTCTTACAACTATATGTGCACATACAATATCTCATTAAAAATTTCAATTAAAAAAAGGTATTAAATCCTCTTGTAGCCAGCCAAAAGGAGGCTGATATGGGGAGAAAGGACATATGGATTAAGAAGGTAAATAATAAATTGAAAAATGAAAATACTTATTAAATGTTAACTGCATAATAGGTACGGTGCTGAGCATTTAATCCGTACAACACTCTGTGAGGTGGTGGTGGCGGTTATTATTATTATTTTGTTTTAGATGAGGAAACTGGGGCTGGGAGAGCTTAAGTAGTTTTTCCCAGGGCACAGAGTCAGAAAGCAGTAGGGCAGGAACCAAACTCAGGTCCAGAGCTCACCACACTATACAAAGAATGAGGACATGCACGCTGTTTCTCTGGAAGGAGAAATCATAGTTAGGGATGAGGAAAGTGCTTCAGTGGAAGTACAATTTGAAGGACCTGCACCTTGGCCTTGAAGGAGTAGGTGAGCTGAGCTAGCAACAAGCTGAGTGATGGCGTTCCAGACCAGAAGATGGAAAAAACACATTCTGAGAAAAGTCTTCCTTTTCCAGAAAAGGTAGCCAGCGTGTATGTCTGCTTTGCCTCTCAGAGGTAAATAGAAGCAATATTGTGGAAGGTCTTGAATGCTAGGGGGATGTGGTAAGATCTTCCTGGATCTAGTTAGCAATCTGTGAGAGCTGATAAGCCACCAACAAGGCCAAGGTTGTATCTGAATTACCAGCATTCACAAGGAAGCTGAATGCAAAGTGTGGTCAGTTTAGCATAAACCAATCCATCCCCAGGGCCAGAAGAGCAATGGGTAGTAATTTCCTAGTGGAAAGGTGGTATATGAGGGGAACTAAGGAATGTACTTATGACAATGAAGGCCATAAAGTAGTTGAGACCAATGATTATTAGAATCATACATGACTATACCTGGAATTCGCAGCAAAAGCAGTTCTAAGAGGGAAGTTTATAGCAATACAATCTTACCTCAGGAAACAAAAGTCTCAAACAACCTAGCCTTACACCTAAAGCAACTAGAGAAAGAAGAACAAACAAAACCTAAAGTTAGTAGAAGGAAAGGAATCATAAAGATCAGAGCAGAAATAAATAAAATAGAGATGAAGAAAACAATAGCAAAGATGAGTGAAACTAAAAGCTGGTTCTTTGAGAAGATACACAAAATAGACAAACCTTTAGCCAGACTCATCAAGAAAAAAAGGGAGAGGACTCAATCTAGTTGTCTAGTACCATATGGCTATTTACTCATTCAATTATTGAGTGCCTATTACGTGGCCAGTACTATTCCAAGGACTTGGGACATTTCAGTGAACAAAAACAGTGACCAAACTCACTACCATCATGGAGCTCACCCTTTATGCTGATTCCTGGTCAGGAAGATTCTTAACTATCAGAACCTAAGAATACATTTCCATACCGTACACTTGAGTTCCCATGATCCCAAAGAGCAATGCAAATCTCTCTGGGGTGAAGCTGGGCAGCTATGCAGAAGGACAGACACAGTACTTCTGATTAAAGAGTGAGGATGATCTTACCCCAGTGTGGCTACAGGGAAACTTAAGAGGGCCAGACTGGCCGGCCCTGCCTCTGAGTTGGATCAAGAAAGCAAGATCAGAACCAAGGTGAACAACTGGCAGTGTGACCCTTGAAGATGATTCAAGTTAGCCTGGGGTACCCTTTCTGTTTTCCACTCCCAAACTGGGATTAATTTAGAAATCTTCCATAAATGTAGAGCAACTGGGGGCTTTTCAGTCTTAGCCTGGGTAAGTCCTATTTCAAGACAAATCAGAACAAGATGCTTTGCCTTGTTAGAGTGGGAAAGGAAGACAGCAAGTAAGGACTCCTGGATTCAGTTTAGTCTACACGTTTGCCTTGTTCTTGTAACGTAGAATTAGAGATACGGAATTTTTCTCAGCATGCTAAAAGCAATACACAGATGAAGAGAAAATACTGAAAGATAAGATGCTGGTCACTGTTTCTACTGCTAGTCACCTTCAAGAAAGTGAATCAGGCAAGAGTCAGGAGAGGGCAAATTTATTAATGTTACCTTCAACCAAGGATTTTTAACCATTTCAAATTTTAAGTTCCCACAAGCCTCAGATGTCTGAGAGTAAATATTTTAAATGTCTTTTGACTTAGTTATGGAAAGATTCACCAATCTTGGGCTGGGTTTTTTTTTTTTTTTTAGCAATATTATAAAAAATTTGATTTAGTTTCCAATGACCCCCTAATGCTTTGGTGTCACATTTGCAATGATATTTAGCCATTTCCTGTACATGTGTAAGAAATACAGACATCTCCTACAGTTAGAGAGTAACTGTATGGGTTAACTTGCATGGGTAAAAGAAATCTGCACTCACTATGCCACTATACCTGTGGCAGAACATTCCTGCTTTAGTTAAGGGTCAATAAATGCCACAGGTACAGAGACCCTATTTCTAACTTGGGGCTACACGGAACTACTTAATATATAGCTTCTACTCACATTGTCCCTTGAGTGAGAGGTCAACTCTGCTACTGAGAACAGCAGAGTGAGAAACGGCCCCTCTATCTGCAGAATGCAAGCTTTCTAAAAATTCATGTTCAGTGTCCTGAGATAATTGCCTTGGTCATGTGTGAAACCACAGATGGGACCTTGAGCTGATAGCTGGCAAGGTAGGTGTGCATCCATGAATGTGTGACTGTGTGAGCAAGAGTCCCATTAAAAGTTTGGCAGAGACAAGAGTGTCCCAGGGACCGCCCCTTCTATTTCACTGCATCGCCAGGAAACAAGTGAGCTTCCTGGTCCCCAGGGCTCTCCATCTCAGAATTCAGGATGACAAAGGGGGCTCCTTCCTTGAGCGCCTCTCAACTTTTGGCAGCTGAGGGAGCTAGGCATTGCCTCCCACAGTGATGGGTCTAAAACTAACATTGTCAATAGCCCCCTCTCCTTCACTTACTTCTTTTGGGCCACTTTGCTCCCCCCTTCCCCTTGCTCCACACTCAACCTTTAATAATTGAAGTAATTTGCCCAGTGAAACGCTCAACATGGATAAACGACTGTGAAAAGGCACTTAGCTGAGTCAGGAAGAGCATTTTATGAGTAGAAAGGGAAATGCTATAGTTATTGACATGGAAAAATTTACATTATAACTTAATTTTGTATTACTTTTTGGCCAAACCGCCTCCATAAACTCCTCTTGGGCATGAATCTGTGGTCATTGGTGTGTTAAACAACGAAAAAGGATAAAGCTGGCACTCCTGCAAAGAAGTAAATTATAGATGTGACCTTTATACAGCTAATTTGGCCCGTGGAACAGGACAATTTGCTCAGGAAAAAACTACCCTGGATCTGGAGATTTTTAGATTTTTAGGCTATTTTATGACTGGGTCTTTAGAAATCAATATATTAAATTTTTACTTTTTCACAAAGGGAGTTCAATAACTTTGAATGCATTTGGGAATACTTAATTTTCTTTGGAGTATATCTAGTCTTCTATAAAAACAATACTAGGTCCCAACCACAAAGCTGGGAGAAGGGAGAACAGAGGCTGAGTAAAAATAATTGATAAATAACTTTTCTTAGGTATTTATTTCCAAAAACCAAATCTTGGTCACAGCATAGCATCAGTTCAAAGCCCATTTGGAACCCTTTAAAATTATAAATATAATAAGTTCATATATCAAGCATAACATATTTGTACATTAATTATTCCCATTAATTCAACTGCATCTGTTTCAAATACACCCCCACATCAGTAATAGAGTAAAACTTTTTTTTTTTTTGGCTTCCTGTTGTGTTTTCTTAGCCTCTTTAATACTTTGTGGTCTAAGAAAAATAAAATAAAACAGACATTCATTCAAAAACCTACTCTGATTTTTGAGCACAGCAAAATCTACTTTATCTACTTTCTCCAGCATCAAGTGAATTCTGCAAATCATTTAGACACACAGAAATCTTTCATCCATACTACGAATTCTGATAAAAGCCAGCACTTACCAGTTTTCAAACTGCCCCAAAACATTACTAAAAAGAATGTTTTGGTTTTTTTTTTTTACAAGCTACACCCAAAACATTTGCTTAAAAACTTTCTAAATAGTGACATTGCCTGGTAAAACACATGCAGTGACAAAATATCAAATTTCTTTTTCCAGCTGTCCAGAATCCTATTAGTGCCTCTTACTTCTATCTGTCTTTTGCTATAATTAGGATGGCTTAGGGTTTATCTGGGCCTTTATTCAAAACCAGATTTCCTTCCCAGCAGCAGCCCCTGTCATTCACAAGTACCCTGATGGTACTGGAAGAACCATTTTGATGTACATTGTGGAACAGCAATTGTGAATGTGAAGGGAAGGGACATACACACACATGCACACGCACAAATACATTTTAGCTTATAATTTTTTAAAAGAGGAGTCTTACCTGAGGACGATCTCTCCAGTCTGGAATCCTGCTTGTTTCAAGTACGTTTTTAACCCACACTCCTTCTCCCTGCAAGTCCAAGTTCCCTTCTTTGGAGAGTGAGCTTGGTGGAGTCTGCAGGATTTTTGCTTCTTGCTCTGCTTGGGTTGGAATAGCACAGCCTCCTGCATGGAACTGGGAATTCAAACCAGTCGCTTCTGCTTTGGCATGGGAACTCTCTCTTTTGTCACTTGGGGTTAATGGGTGCTTAACAGGTCCTCTGGGATACAGGCGATTCAGGGAGGCTTCTGTTGCCCTTTCTTCCAGGTTGGGGTTCAGCTTCTTGGCTTTTCCCTTAATCCCCGGTCGCCTCGCCCTGGCAGGTTTCTCTGAGCCTGTCCGGCTCAATAAGTCTTTTCCCCCTACTCTTTTCTCAGCCACAGTCTCCAAACACTGGTTCATCCCTGATTTTCCTAACTCACCAGATAAGTGCTTCCTCTCTCTCTCTGTTACTGCTTTATCCATGTTTAGCAGATTGTCACTGGCAAATTCCTTTCCTGCCTGGTGGCCGTCTCTGGTTTCCCCTTGAATTCCTGGATAGCCATCTTCAGCAGCTTCAGGAGCAGTGGGTGGTTTACATCTCCCCTGGTCTGTCACCAGTAGGTTAGGGTAATCTCTGAGCAGAGTTCATAATCACTGTCCAAGTCTGTGCTGGAAGCCGGGCGGCTGACAGGCTTGTTGCTCGTGGCCCTGTCACCTGGGGAAGTGGATGAGGCTGCCTCCATCAGCGGTAGGCTAAAGCTGATGTATTTCTGTACTGTGGGATTTTGATGACTAGAGTCGAAGACTTCTTCATTAGGGCCACTAGTGTCTAAGGCACCATCCATTAACCTTGACAGTTTGGAATGCACTGTCCTGTGGCCACACACATCTTGTTTATAGGGACTATTACTTGAATTAGAACAAAGCAACCCCTCTACAACGTCCTCTGTGTTATCGGGATCACGAGCCTCTTCAGTTTGCCTCACGTCTTTAACATCCAAGGAATTTTCAGAACTGGATGTACCGAGGTCATTATCAGCCAATAGCCGGAGTGAACACACACCACTGAATTTGGAGGAGGGGGAGTCAGCTGATGCGGGAGGACCCGAGGCAATACCTTCTTCTTCCTTATAGGATGTTCCTTCTCATCAATTTGATGTGTGCTTTCCTGCTCATAGGTCTCATGTTTGCAAACTGTGTTGCTGTCATCTTTCGGGTTAAGAGAGAGCTGTTGATTCTCTGACGGACACTCCGCTTCCGTGGACTGAAGATCCACTTCAATGGACCTTCACTGCAGAGCAGCAGATCACCCCCAAACAGTTTTTAGCAGAGATTTGATAAATAGCAGCGTCATTTTGGGTACCGCTAGGATGAAGAGAAGATACAGGTAAGTTTGCATGCCTACATTTCTTGCCTCATGGCACACACAGAAAATGACCATGGTTTTCCTGCACACTCAAGGAGATCTGTGGTTCCCCTAGGAAGGGGTTTGTGGTCAGAGGCAACTGGCTGAGATGCTCAGCAGTTTCCCTTAAGACTCTTCACGATCTTACCCCAAACTGAAAATGCTATGAATTACTCAGATGAATGGAGAAACGTTTTATATTCTAGTTTCGTCTTCTCTCCTTTTATTTTAAGTCATTCTATGTTATGGGAGTTTGAAAAAGCATTACTTTCTGGAGTAAGGTATTATACACAAATAACTAAAGTACTCTAACTCCTGTAGTGGAATAGTATAAGCAGTAACTCTTTTTAAGACCATGCTAAGAAGGCATGGTTCTTGCCAGGAGGCTGTATAGATGATACCATACTAGGACTATCTGTATGAAGCATAGTGCCATTTCCTCTTTAATTTAACATGATTCCAAAGACTAAATCACAGCCATGAGCCCCTCTGGTTGGAAACCAATGTCCACATGCCATCCTGACCAAGACCCGCCAGGTGTTTGGCTTTGGCCCAGCAGGGAAGAAACCGAATCCTGGATCACACCAAGCCTGCTCTCCCTCCCTGCTCCACGAGGGATGGTGCTCGGTGGCTCCTCCCTTTCTTGACTGGAGCCACATGGAGCCTGGAGCCTGACCTGCTTTGCTGACCTTTACCATTAAGACCCTTATCCAGGCTCTGCAGTCCCAATAAAAACTTGTTATACTTGCTTTATATTTGCATTCTTATTTATCTCATTTGACCTCATTGTAATTGTAACACTGCTGATCTCACTCTCTGTATTATCCAGCTCAGAGACAACCACTTTCAGAAGGCAGGAGCTGAGGGTCTGGCTCAGACTTAGAGATGATGCTCAGATCTTTACTGACTGGTGCATGTAAAAGAGGCACAAATATCTAACCCAGGAGGGTCAGTGTTAGACGCTTACAGCTATGGGACACCGTCTTCCTTATCCTCTCTCTTCCTTACTGGAGGGACCTCATTGTCTCCTGAGCTCATGTGCTCGTAAGCCCTCAGTCGTTGGGTGCCTGCTCACATAGGCCTCATCTTCAGAAATCATAGACTGATTCCAATTTTATTAACACCTTGTTTCTTTTGGTAACTTGGTTCCCAAGTAGAAGACATTCAGGGGTGGCCGAGGTTGGCCAAGCCTGACCCAAAGCTAATCTCTGGATTTGCCCTGACCAACAGCCTGGGGAGACTAAAATTTAGGGCAAATTTCCAGGGGAAACAGTACCTGCTCCTGTCTATTTCACAAAGTTATTCTGAGGTTCAAATGAAAAAAAAAAAATCAATGTGAAGGGACTTTGTAAAGCAGAAATTTTATGCCACATGTACTCTGTAAGAATGTAAAAGTGCTAAAATGATAATTACATGATGTGAGAGAGGTATTAGCTAACGCTACTATGGTAGTCATATTGCAATATAAACGTATCAAATCAATATATTGTACACCTTCAACTTACACAGTGTTGTAGGTCAAACATAACTTAATAAAAAAAAAAAGAAAGGATGAGGCAGTGCTAAGACCAGGTTATCGCTGGTTCTCAAGAAGTATGCAGAAGAATTATCAGGGAACTCCATTCAAAATTCTTGAATCAGAATCTGAGTAAAGGGCCTAAGAATTTACTTTTCAAGTTCCCAGATGCATTCTGCTACAAATTGTCCTTGATCCACCCTTGGAGACACCCTCATCCTCATCACCATTAATTAGGCTTAGGTCTCTTCAATTAAAGCTGAGGGAGGCATGAAGAGAAAATGACTTTTGCATGAGTTTCACATTGCCCACGTCATTCCCTTCATGCCTCTTTTTGATTAGCTCTTGGAGATCTGGCCTCAGTCGAGAGCTTACAAGGGGTGTAAAACAGCACCATGGGCTACTAGAAAATCCCAAGTAATTGTGACTTCCTGATTTATCCAGGCCATGGTCCCTCTGCTGGACAAACCAGTTATCCTTGAAGGTACTATAACTTGCGTGGGAAGAAGGAAAAGGAAGAGAGGAAAATAAGACCAAGAGGCACAAAGGACCAGGTAAGAAAGCAATAAAGGAGGAAATAGAGATGATTCTCCAGAATCAAGGAGGGGAAACGAAACAAAGTTGAGAAAAATATGGAGAAGATAAATGAATTAAATATACTTAACTTCTGAATGACTATATTAACAGATCGGAAAATGTTATGATTTAGTAATGTGGGACTTTATGGAACGTGTGTTTTAGCTGATATAAGATTTACAAGTCATCCTGAGTACATTAAAGAGGAAAAGGAACTGGATTAAGTATAATTAACTTCTCACTGGCTAATGAGTGCCTTTGAGAGAGTTATGGTTTGCGGTTGGCATGCCCTAGTAATTATCTCTAAACATCCTAACAAGGGGGTGGAGAAAATGGGGCAAGGAACCCAGCCTCTGCTGAATACCTCCTCTATTACACAGTGTGCTAGCTGCTCCCTGTCTGCAAAACTGAGGCTCCAAGGAGCCGTCTCCCCAAAGTGACAAAGTAGGTAAGTGGTGGAGCTCGGATAGGAAACCAGAGCCTCTGACTCTGTTGCTTGGCTCTGTGAATCCCGTTAGAAAACGGACATTCAGAGAAGGGAAATGATAGCGTGTAGAGAGAGATCATATTTGCAAATAAAATCTTTCTATTCTAAGTTTTCATCTTGATGGGTCAACTGACAACAAGAGTATGAACAAATATGATGGTAAGAGCTGAAGAAGGGTCAGGGGGGAGACGGGGGAGACATCATGTCCAGCCCTAAAATGACTAAAAATCTACCGGGGGGAGAAACTGCAGATTTCTCAGAGGATTTTGTGGGTCAGTTCTGTGCCAAGCTGTATGGTGCGGTCCAGGAGGACAAAGGGAGTTCAAAAAAGGGACTTCAGTCGTACCTGCTGAAATGGTATGAACGTAGCATCGGGGTTTAGAATCTTTGCAAGATGCTGGCAGAGTGTGCCCCACAGTGATTTGACAGGAATGCAAAACCATCCTGGAAGAATTTCCCTGAACAATTAATTGCATTCTCTCCTTGCGTACCTTTCCTTTTGCCTGAAGGAGACGGCAGCCTTCTTCCACTTTGCTGTGAAAATCTTGCCTGAATACTCTAGGTTCTTTCTAAGTTAAACATTTCCATATCAGAGAAAAAGGAATGCATGTGACCTTAAGTAGATGGAGCTTCTTCTGAGCTTGAACCTTCTGGAATTAGCCTAAACCAGAGGTTCTCAAACATTTTGGCAGCAGGACCCCATCAAACCCTCAAAAATAATTGAACACTCAAAGAATGTTTGTTTATGGAGGTTACATCCATCAATGTTGACCATATTAAAATTAAAACTGAGAAAAATCAAAAACATTTGTTTATCCCTTCAAAAATAACAAAAATTAACTCATTACATGTTGGCATAAATAACATATTTTTATGAAAAATACCCATATTTTTCCAAAACAAAGTAAAATTGGAAGAGTGGTATTGCTTTACATTTTTTCATGTGGCTTAATAGAAAACAGCTGGATTTTTGTATCTGCTTCTGTTTTCAGTGTGATACACCACATTGTTTGGGTCGAAGTATTATGAGGAAAATCTGTCCTCACACAGATATATAGTTGGAAAAGGAAGCAGTATTCTAATGGTCTTTTCATATGATTGCAGATAACCTCTTTGATACTACACAAAGATTAGTTGCAATGTGGAATCTGAAACCATACCAGTGAATTTTTCATACTTCCATTGGTCTGCATTGTATTTTACATACCTCTCTAACCCATGTATGATTTTGTAACATCACGTATTAGTCATTTGGAAAAACTTGGTTCGTAAGATCTCCAAATATTAATATGGTTCAATATACAATATTTTTAAGATTCCCATTCCTTAATATTACTACTGATTGTATAAGAACAATTTTGAACTATTGGGAAACTATCAAGCTTATAACGAAGGATACAAGTTTTCCAAATTTCTAAATTAAGAAAATAATATAAATATTCACTTATCATAATGACGTAAGTCAATTCTGCGCTAAATGGCATGGTAGAGGTGGAAGATGGAGGGCATCAGCAAAAACTGTGAAATAAGGACGCCGGGAAGTTTCCTCCTTTATAAAAGCAACAAGAACACTGGCGAAATTTGTCTGAATCAACTTCTTCAGAGCTCTAAATGTCAGCCAACGGCCATGTAGGTAGCATTTATTCAACAAAAAAATGGCTGAATCTCAGTAAGAACAGTGAGTTTTTTGCAGCTTAACTTGCCCTAGTCCTCTCCCCCCATCCCTAGTTCCATGGTAGTCTCGGGAACCAAGAGCCCACAATCACAGTGAAAATTAGCAGCCTGGCAGCCAATGAAGGAAGCAGAATGGGGATGGAGCAACTCCAAAGCCCCATTCCCAGGGAATCATCACGATTTGACCTGTCTGGTGCTTTCCTGGAAGACCTCACTCATGAGACTGTCTTTCTGTGACCTGATTCAGAGCTCACCCAGCATGAACAATATTTTCCCTGAGGGCATTTGTCCAAAAAATTCAGAGGCGATAATTTAACATCATGGCTGCCTGCAGCAGTGGATAACAATCGTGGCAAACAATGGGCTAACCCAAACGTTGACCTGCGAAGGAGGAGCCTGGTTTCCATCCATGCTGGGGTGGAGGTGGGGTGGCAGGAGGCGGGGAGGGGCGCTAATTCTAGAAGTTCCTTGGGATCGCACCAACTTAGGATGGTTTTGTGCCTTGTGAGCAAGTGTTATAAATGTGAGTGAGAACTAAGAGCCCAGGGCAAGTATCCATAGGACTAATAATGCTATAAAATAAGAACATGAAGACAGGGGTTGGGAAACAGAATGTAACAAGTGCAAGTAAAGACACGGAATCATTTTTTTCTTTAGCTACCAGTGCAAAAGACCTATCCAAACGGATACGCTTTTATTTTATTTTATTTTTTTAAACATCTTTATTGGAGTATAATTGCTTTACAATGGTGTGTTAGTTTCTGCTGTATAACAAAGTGAATCAGTTATACATACACATATATCCCCATATCCCCTCCCTATTGAGTCTCCCTCCCACCCTCCCTATCCCACCCCTCTAGGTGGTCACAAAGCACCGAGCTGATCTCCCTGTGCTATGCGGCTGCTTCCCACTAGCTATCTGTTTTACATTTGGTAGTGTGTATATGTCCATGCCACTCTCTCACTTTGTCCCACCTCACCCTTCCCCCTCCCCATGTCCTCAAGTCCATTCTCTAGTAGGTCTGTGTCTTTATTCCCATCTTGCCGGATACACTTTTAAATCCCTATACTTCAGTCACCATCATCATCACCATCACCGGCATCATCCCCTAAGGGTGTTGTGTTTTCAAATGCATTATTTCATACATTTATTTATTCATGATTCCACTGGCACAAATAAAATAAATTACTACTCCCCATGTGGACTGAAAAGCAGATTAGCCCAGCTCCTGTCGCTGTTCCTTTCCCCTCTTGTCTCCTGGAGGTCACTTGCCTGCTCCCCAAAAAACTCTCCCAACAATGTTAAAATCGCTGACGCTCAAACTGTGTAATCTGGCCAGGAGCCCTGAAGACAGAGTTCATAGGAGTGGAAGCTGAAACTACTGGCTAGAGGTAGGATTTGGAATCCTCTCTGAATTTCAGATATTATTCTATTTTATTACGTATTCCACCTTCCAGTGGAAGAAAACAAGATCTGGGAACAAGCAGTCTGCAGTGTCTCCCCGCCCCCTCCCTGAGCCATGCCTGGCCGTGCAGCATGAAGGGGAGAGGCTGGGCTCGATAAACGCTTACATGATGACATCCTCGTCCTCTGTGCAGTCATAGCACCTGGTGAGGGTCATAATATTTTCTGACACTAAGTGTCTGTATTTTATGACTTGCCTAACTGCTGCTATCCATTTTATAAATTGACTTATTCAGAATAACTAAAGGAATAAGCAAGCCCCTTATATGCCCCAAAGCTATATTTATTATACAGATGGAAGGATTCCAACACTAGAAACACACAGAATTTCTTGAAATTTTCCATAAGCAGCTGGACATATTTCAAACCTGATGAGGAGATTCCTTGTACATGTACCAATTTATTTAGTTATTTATCCGACAGATGTACTGAGCCGCACACCTGGAGAGCTGAAGGGGTCCTTTGGGCCGTGCTGCTCCAGGGACTGCTTACCTCCCACCCACTCTGCCCACCGCGTCCCCTCTTTTGCTCTGTATCACAGAGCTGGCCCCTGGAGGCTGCATCTCCCCAGTTCTCAGGACCACCAGCTTTCTGCTGCATTTGACCAAAAGAAGGCAGGAGATGGGAGGGTGGGAAGACATGAGAAGCCAGCTTCAGGTGGCATTTCTAGCAGGCATTTCTACCCTCCTGTAGCTCCAGGTCCTACAGGACAGGCCCATCCGGAACTGGTAGCCCGGCCACCTCCCTTTGTCTCTGCAGATAGGAGATGGCAGCTTCCTGCTGATGCTAATCTCTGGAGGACCTCACTGCCCAATATCAGCAAAAGTCCTTAAAAATATTAGCCAGCCAAATCCACAATATTTAGAAAAATGTATACATTCTAAACAAGTGAGGTTATCTGAGAAAAACAAGGCTGGATCAGCACTCAGAAATCAATGAATATGGGGACTTCCAGATATGGCAGAGGAAGAAGTTAGTAAATCCCCTTTTCCAATAGCAACTATGAAACTGGACAAAACTGTCAAAAACCATATTAGGTTCAAGAAATTGATCAAAAGGAAAACAAATGCAAAACAAATTTGCAGCTAGGGATTTTAGCTGCAAATTCCCCTAATAAAAATGAACAGGGGCTTCCCTGGTGGCGCAGTGGTTCAAAGTCCGCCTGCCGATGCAGGGGACACGGGTTCGTGCCCCGGTCCAGGAGGATCCCACATGCCGTGGAGTGGCTGGGCCCGTGAGCCATGGCCGCTGAGCCTGCGCATCTGGAGCCTGTGCTCCGCAACGGGAGAGGCCACAGCAGTGAGAGGCCCGCGTACCGCAAAAAAAAAAAAAAAAAAAAATGAACAGTATTATAAGATCTCTCTCTTCACTATACTATACCACTACTAGCACACACACACACACACACACACCCACACATTATGACCATAAGAACAAATAGCTGGAACAGACTAGCAACCAGAAATAGTGTGAAGGATATGGGAATATATCCGCCTGTTTGGCTCCATCACCTGTGTAACCCTGCATTTAATGCTTGGTTGCTGTCTTTCTGGTTAGACCCTGACTGATACAGAGATGATTTATTTTACAGATTTTGGAACTGAGGTCCAAAGAAGATGTGACTCTCTTAAGTTACACAACTAAAAAAAAGAAGAAATATCTCCCACGTGTAAGGCACTGAGTTAGCTGCTGTATGGATAAAGTTGTTAAATTCCTAGGCCCGCCTCAGGAGCTCCCCATCCAATAAGGGAAACGAGGTGTCTATATAAGCAGCTCCAGTACAGGACAGTACGTGCTAACCATTAAAAATCAGACCAATTATAGAAATTTGGGGGTAGGGGGCTGGCACATAATAATGGTGTCCTGGGAACTTGAAAGCTGAAGCAGGTCTAGGAAATACACAGTGGGATTCTGGCAGGAAAGCTGGTACACACCTGAGGTTGGGAAGGGGGCTGATCACTCCAGGCAGAAGGAACGGCCAAAGGTGAGAGGAGGTGGGAAAGCTCTGGGCCCTCGCGGAAAACAACAAACCATGCTTCATTTGGAAGCTGGCGGAGTGCTGAGCTGAAAGTTAGGGCAACTGCATGATTTACTGTTGAAGCAGGACGCTTTAGAGAGTGAGGAGGGATGCAATTAATATTTACGCCAAGCCACAGGCAGAAAGTGGGGTGGACCCAGGCCAGTGAGGACGAAGAGTCGCCCACCAGGAGGTGGGCGGGGCCCAGAGGGTGAACGATTTTCCATCCCAGACTGAAGGGTTTGGACCTCAGGCTCCAATTCACTGGGAAGCAGATCAGAGCAGTCATTTAGGGAAGAGTGGAAATCGTTCTGTGAGATGCCCACCACATTGCACAGGGTACCAGGGTGAGGAAGGTGTGCTCCCACTCTCCTGAGGCCTCTGCTAAGCAGGAACACCCCATCCTCCCATGTGTCCTGTTGGACCTATGACCACACATGCCTGGCACACTGCATGGGACTTGAAAAGGGAGAGAAAAAATGGGTGGAAAAAGACTTGTTTCCTTCCCTGGGGGAGCTACCAATTTTGCTGAGAGATAAGACTTTCAGGTATTAAGCAGGGAGCAACATGTGATTTGCAAACTCCAATGTCATCATATTCCAAAAGGCACAGCTGAGGCAGTGAGCGCTTCTGGTGGATTGGAGGGGAGAGGTCAGGGTGGCCTGGATCTCAGGGAACGGAGCCAGGAGCGGGTAACCTGAGCCCAGAGGGGAGGATTAGACTTTGGCTAGATGGGGACGAGGCGAGGGCATTCCCGGCAGATGTATCGGAGCTGGAACAAGCAGGTCGTGTGTGAGGGACAGAGAAGAAATGAGCTGTGTGGGGAGAGGGCCCTGAAGGATAGGCGCTGTGGGTTGGAAGCACAGAATTCTGCTCAGGAGAGAAGCACCAGGGAAGTTCTACTTTTCCTCTTCACTCAGGTGCAGTTCTGAGCAGATCGGGGAAGCAGGTTACGAAGTCAGTACAGTGTATAATGGGTAAGGGACAGACTTAGCGGCAAGCCTGCCTGGGTTCACATGCTGCCCGTCCACCATGTGATACTGGACAAGCTACTGAGTGGCTCAGGACAATAAATGGGCCTACGCCAGGGGGTGACATGAGGATTAAGGGAGTTCACTCCTGTAAAGTGCTTAAAGCAGGACCTGGCACACACGAAGCTCTAACTCGGTAGTTCTCAGCTCTGGCTGAACCCTAGAATCCCTTGGAGTGCTTATAAAAAAATACCAGTGCCAGATTTTTAGGGCAGTGAAACAATTCTGTATGATACTATATTGGTGGATAGATGTCACTACGCATTCTCCAAACCCATAGGTTGTACAATGCCGAGTGAGCCCTGATGTAAACCCTGGACTTTGGCTGGTAACGACGTGTCGGTGGAGGCTCGTCAGTTGTAACAAACATCTCAGTCTCATGGGGGACGCAGACAGTGGGAGAGTCTGCGTTGGGGACAGCGGGTAGATATGGAAACTGTGCTTTCGGCTCCATTTTGCTGTGAACCTAACACTGCTCGAAAAAATAGTCTATTTAAAAGAGGGGGGCTTCCCTGGTGGCGCAGTGGTTGAGAGTCCGCCTGCCGATGCAGGGGACACGGGTTCGTGCCCCGGTCCGGGAGGATCCCACATGCCGCGGAGTGGCTGGGCCCGTGAGCCATGGCCGCTGGGCCTGCGTATCCGGAGCCTGTGCTCCACAACGGGAGAGGCCACAGCAGTGAGAGGCCCGCGTACCACAAAAAAATAAATAAAAGAGGGAAAAATATACCAGTGCCAGGGCCCCCCCCCAAAAAAAATCAATTAAGCAGCATCTCAGGGTGAAGGGCTTTGCCCTTGGTGTTTTTCAAGCCTCCCAAGTGACTGTGATGAGCAGTCAGGGCTCAGATAGCGCTGAGCTAAATGAACGTTAGCTCCGGGTACCTAGCGAAGGACGTAGGGGAGCCAGTAAGTGGATGGCAGAGGAAGGATCTCAGCCGGGCCTTGTCCAGGGAGTGGTTTCCTGGCTTCCATTTGGCACAAAAGTGCTGAGCTTCTGACAGATTTTCTTTTTTTCTTTTTTTTTTTTGCGGTACGCGGGCCTCTCACTGTCGTGGCCTCTCCCGTCGCGAAGCACAGGCTCCGGACGCGCAGGCTCAGCAGCCATGGCTCACGGGCCCAGCTGCTCCGCGGCATGTGGGATCTTCCCGGACCGGGGCACGAACCCGTGTCCCCTGCATCGGCAGGTGGACTCTCAACCACTGCGCCACCAGGGAAGCCCCTCAGTATTTTTTTAAGAGTTCCCCGGGAGTAATGTATAGCCAGAAGCGGGGTAATCCATAGAGCAGGGCCTCTCATGCGTTACTGGGCACACAGATCGCCTGGGATCTCGTTAAAATGCCGAATCTGATTTGCCAGTCGGGGTGAGCGCTGGAACTCTGGCATTCTAACAAGCTTCCAGGGGAAATCAACTCTGAGCGACAAGGTCTTGGAGTCGCTTCCAGCTCCATGACTCTGCCGTTATCTATGAAGAGTGAAGGTCCCTTTATTAAATTCTCAGAAAAATAGCATCTGCCACTTGACTGGTGGTTAGGAGTCCCCAGTAAATGCCCAGCAGCTGCCCCCCCACCATAGAACTCAGTGGCTGTTCAGGTTGGTTTTGCTTTTTTAAAAATCTAATTGCTCGGGGCTTCCCTGGTGGCGCAGTGGTTGAGAGTCCGCCTGCTGATGCGGGGGACACGGGTTCGCGCCCTGGTCCGGGAGGATCCCACATGCCGCGGAGCGGCTGGGCCCGTGAGCCATGGCCGCTGAGCCTGCACATCCGGAGCCTGTGCTCCGCGGCGGGAGGGGCCACAGCAGTGAGAGGCTCGCGTGGCGCGGAAAAAAAAAAAAAAAATCTAATTGCTCGACCCAGGCAGGGGGGAACATGCAAAACCAGACCCAAGAACTTCTCTCTCAAAAGCAGCCTTGGAGACTGTGGTCAGGGAAGAAACCCATCACAATTTAATTGCTTCTCTTTGCCTGCTGCTCTGTCGTAGGAGCCTTGGTGCTAGCTATGAACCTTTTAGACATCTTCACCGGGCCACCTCATTGCGCCTCAGCCTCGCTCCCATCTCCTGGGGCCCACTGGGTGAGCAGGCCCGGTGCTGGCAGCAGACAGGACAGCAGGTCGCTGGCACGGGGCCGGGGGGAGCAGGCCCATGCTGGGGGAAGGCTAGGCAGGGTTGGCAAGGAGGAAGCATTCCCAGCCCACTGGGGCAGTGGCCCAGGGAGTGGGGAATGACATGGCCAGAAAGGGGGCAGCCACAGAGTGACCAGAAACTCAGGCTCCCTGCAGCTTCATGGGTGACAAGGAGCCACTGACATGGTGGCCTTGGCCTACAGCTCCTGCAGGAGGCCTTTTAACATTATTCCCCACCTTCCCAACCCCTTCAGCAGCACAGCCGCTACAGTGCCAGCAGGCTGACCACCAAGAAGCCACCGTAATTCAGATCTTTCCCCCGGGGTTCAGATGGCTGTCCGGAGAATGGCTCTATGGGGGATAAATTAAACTGACAAACACAGATGAACAGGAACAACGCATACAAAGTCCATTGAATTTGTACGCGTACATGGAGCCTTCTCAAGAGAATGAAGACCCAAAGAAGTGACCAGAGTAGGAAGCTTTTAGACCTTTTAGACACAGAAACAATAAATTTGTGAAGAATTGACAAGACGAAGGGTTTGGGCTGTGGGTGGTAAATGGTGAAGAGGTAACAGGAAGAGAAGGGGGAGTTTAACAAGGTTTGTTTGTACAGAGTTCTTGGCTCCAGTTTCCCCATCTCAAGGCCTTCCCTCCTCCTGGTACAGGGGACACACCTTTCACAGGGGAGTTTTAGGACTTGTTTCAGGGAAGGAAGGTGAGGGGAGAAGGTCAGAGTGATCCTCCTGCTTCTTCCATTTAAAAAAATTCCCTCAACTTAAGATCTTCCATATGCCAAGGTACCATATTTGGGGGTAGCATGTCCTGAACCCCAGCAGCTCTTTCCTCTCCCCTCAGATCAGGACTCAGTAAAGAATATAACAAAAGCACTATATGCATTTCCTAATTCAACCCACAACTCTTGATCGAATTCCTGTTGAGAGGGCGCTGGCCACTGGAGGTCCAGCAGGGAACAGATCAGACAAGTTTCTGTTCCCATGGAACTTACCTCCCCGTTGGGGGAAACTCACAACAAAGAAAAATACAAATAAATATATACCATGCCAGGAAATAACCCAAGTGTCCATCAACGGAATAACAATTCTGCTAGATCCAAACCATGAAACTGAGAAACACTGCTCAGCCATAAAAGAAATGAACCACTGACACACCAAATGACACAGATTATTCTCAAAATAATTATGTGGAAGTGAAAGAAGCCAGCTACAAAAGAGTACATGCTCCATGATCTCATATATATAAAAACTCTAGAAGACACACTAGCCTCCAGTGACCAAAGCAGATCAGTTGTTGTGTGAGGATGGGTAGACAGAGAGGGCAGGAAAGTGGGGTTGCAAAGGGGCATCGAGAGATCTTTTGGAGGGATAGATGTGTCCACGCTCTTGGTGGCGGTGATGGTTCCACGTGCGTGTGCACGTGTCAAAGCTCACCGAATTGAACACTTTAAATGCGCGGAGTTCACTGTATATCCATCATACCTACGCAAAGCTGTTAAATGTGTGTGTGTACACATACATACGTTATGTCACGTGCTACATGAAAAGGAAAGCAAGATAAGGAAGGCAGGATACGCTGGGGGCAGGCAGGGAGTGCTATTTTGTTTCTTTTTTTTTTTTTTTGGCTGCGTTGGGTCTTCGTCGCTGCACGCGGGCTTTCTCTAGTTGCGGCGAGCGGGGGCTACTCTTTGTTGCAGTGCACGGGCTTCTCATTAAGGTGGCTTCTCTTGTTGCGCGGCACGGGCTCTAGGCACGCGGGCTTCAGTACTTGTGGTGCACAGGCTCAGTAGTTGTGGCTCATGGGCTCTAGAGCGCAGGCTTAATAGTTGCAGTGCTCGGGCTCAGTTGCTCCGCGGCATGTGGGATCTTCCCGGACCAGGGCTCAAACCCGTGTCCCCTGCATTGGCAGGCAGATTCTTAACCACTGCGCCACCAGGGAGGCCTGTGAGTGCTATTTTTTCTGACCAGATGGCTGGTCAGAGAAGGTCTCAGTGATCAGGTGATTTTGAGCAGAAACCTGAAGGCAGTAAGAGAACTGGCCATGGGGTTATCTGGGGAGAGAACATTCCAGGTAGAGGGAAGAGCAAGGGAAAATGCCCTGTGGGCCTGAGGAACACTGGAGCTCAGTAATGGCTCAGAACTGAGTTAATACTTCAAGATCTGGACTGAATCATTGCCCCGAGCTTCACATACAGTCTTGCATCTGTCCTGCCTACCTGGGTAGAGTCCGTGTCTTTGGACGGAGCCTGGCTTCTTAACACCTATATAAGCAGTGGTCACACTATACCAGCTCTGGAATCTGCACTAAGATTCTCATTCAAGAATTCCAAGATCTGCTTGACCTCATCTTCTCTGAAATGGGCAGGCAGCCTGATTCCACTTTCAAGCTCTTACGACTGAGAGTAACTAACTGTGTCAAACAAATCACAAAAGACCTCAGGGTAAAAAGAGTGTACATTTACCTGGTATTTGCTAAGTGACAGGCACTGTTCTAAAAACCTTATGTGTATTATCTCAGGTCATCTTCCCCCAGCCTTGCAAGGTAGATACTGTTATTATTCCCACTTTACAGGTATAGAAACTGAGGCAGATAGAAGATAAGCTACATGCCCAATTAAGAGGCTGACACTTGAACCTGGGCGGTATGACTCTGGAGCCAGCCCTTGTAAGTATCCACACATGGCCTCGCAGAGTGCTGCAAATCTCTGATTCTTTTTTTTTTTAAATAAATTTATTTATTTAATTTATTTATTTTTGGCTGTGCTGGGTCTTCGTAGCTGCGCAGTCTTTCTCTAGTTGCGGCGTGCAGGGGCTACTCTTCGTTGCGGTGCACGGTCTTCTTATTGCAGTGGCTTCTCTTGTTGCAGAGCATGTGCTCTAGGCACACGAGCTTCAGTAGTTGTGGCACGTGGGCTCAGTAGTTGTGGCTCACAGGCTCCAGAGTGCAGGGTCAGTAGTTGTGGCGCACGGGTTTCGTTGCTCCGTGGCATGTGGGATCTTCCCGGACCAGGGCTCGAACCCTTGTCCCCTGCATTGGCAAATGGATTCTTAACCACTGCACCACCAGGGAAGCCCAAATCTCTGATCCTTAACCAGTGGTCCCCCATATACCCCCACTGGCCTGGTCCAAGCCTGTCCCTGCACGTGGTTGGGACACCTTCCATATCTGGGGCAATCCTGTAGACTGCACTATGTCCCCCTAAAATTTATATGTTGAAGCCCTAACTCCCAATATGATGGTATTTGGAAACGGGGCCTTTGGGAGGTGATTAGGTGGGGCTTTCGTGAAAGGATTAGTGCCTTTATGAGAAGAGACACCAGAGAGCTTGTCCTCTCTCCCCACCCCGACCCCCGCTTTCTCTCTCTCACTACCTTTTCAGTCCTCAGAAATGTCAGCCCATGATTCTGTGATTACAAAGTGAGACTGAACCCCAGTTGGCCCAAGAACTTCCCTCATGTTATTGGTCCTCTCTAAGTTCTCAGAAGGTGTCGATGGAATGGCCTTTCCCGAGCCATTCAGCGTGTGTCCAATTTCCAGTGACTAGTGCATCTTTCTCTGGCTGTCCCACCATCTGGGGAGGGGCTTAGGGACTGACCTGTCACCTGCCCCCAGACTAGCATAGATCTGCCCTGAGAGTCAGCACCATGGTGGGAGCAACTGCCCAAGTCTGGTCCCCAGGAAAGGATGAGCGAGCACACAGAAAAAGCTGAGTGTCCCATGGCATGGTCCCCATCACCATCCACTCCACTGAGACACTTACCTACCAGTTAAAACCGGAATGTGGCGATGAGCACCAGAGTATCAGCACGGACCTATCCTCCTGGGGACCAAATGGGTGTTTCTTGTCACACCCTTGGGACTCACTCCAGAAATGTTCCAGGCAGTGGTCTGAGGAATGGCCACAAGGCATATCTGCTGAATTCATTCAGGAAGAATGCCGCAGGAGCCCGTCCCATCTCCGTGCTGGGAACACAGAGGCCTTCCTGGTGCCAGAAAGCTCTACCACTCCTCCTTAAGACTTGTGACACCTACTTAAGCTCACGGGAACACGAAGTTCACAAAATGCTTTCTGACCTTGGATGAAATGCCTTCTCCCTCTTAGCCAAGACATAGCAGCAAGAGTCAGTCATCTTTATTTCTACCCAGTGAGTCCTTGATCAAACGTGTTAATTATATTTTGTCCTCCAAGAGGCAAATAGCAGAGAGGAAAAACACTGCCAAACTAAGCTACCTTTCTTTTTTTTTAAGTTAATTTTTATTAGAGTACAGTTGCTTTACAATGTTGTGTTAGTTTCTGCTGTACAGCAAAGTGAATCAGCTATACGTCTACATATATCCCCTCCTTTTTAGATTTCCTTCCCATTTAGGTCACCACAGAGCACTGAGTAGGGTTCCCTGCGCTATACAGTAGGTTCTCATTAGTTATCTATTTTATACATAGTATCAATAGTGTATATATGTCAATCCCAATCTCCCAATTCATCCCACCCTCTTTCCCCCTTGGTATCCATACGTTTGTTCTCTACTTCTGTGTCTCTATTTCTGCATTGTGAATAAGTTCATCTGTACCATTTTTCTAGATTCCACATATAAGCGATGTTATACAGTATTTGTTTTTCTTTCTGACTTACCACGTCTCTGCAAATGGCACTATTTCATTCCTTTATTAAGCTACCTTTCTTACCTCTAAATTGTCTTGTTTTTAATCAGTTCCAAAATTATAGTTCAGTGTGGGGAACATGTTCAGATGGCACAAAGTAACTATTATTTATAGAGTATTCTAAATTCTTTGCATGTGTTGATTTAATCCCTGTGCCAACCCTATAGAGGAGGTACTATCTTTATCCCCATTTTGCAAGTGGGGAAGTGGAGGCCCAAGATGACACAGCTTGTAAGAGGTAGATCTGGGATTTAAATCCAGACAACCTGGCTTCAAATCCTTGCTTTCAATGGTGGATATAATCTCCTGTCCTTTGTAAGTGAAGTTGATGGTAACACTTCTACCTTTAGCAGGATGCATGCCTTGAGGTGTTTCTTCCAGGAATGGAGATATTCTTAACGGATTCACCACTACTCATTTGCCCAGCCTCATTTACAACCAGCAACTCATGTTTTTTAGATGTTTGGGAAAGAATCTGTGTTTCCCTGAGCAGAGAAGGAGGCTGAGGGTCCCTCCAGGGGCCAAAGTCTTTGGCTCAGACAACAGGCACTTATGAACAAGCTTCTGCCAGCTACAAACCAGAGTGGCTTCAGGAATATAAGAGTGTCCCAAGACTCCTGGCGTCTGTCTGTCCATCCAGATGTGAGGAATAACTGAGAAGGCCGAGACTTCACTAAAATCACAGATTCCACCTTCTAAAAACCATCCAAACAGGGTTTGGAGTATAAACACATATGACAAAAACATCTTCCACCCTGTGTCTGGGTTACAGCTCTCCTGTTGAATATCCATTTCCTTCTTGTCTTTCAAAATTCTCCATTGATTCTAACATTTTCAAAACTATTCATATGAAATTATTCTGGCTCTAAACACACCTGGTATTATATGCTAGGACAGAGTAATTCTTTCAGAGTAATTCTGGGAACACAAGACTTTCAGGAAGTGATAATTAGTAACAACGAATACTTGCTGCACTGACCTGCGCACCTCGCTGATCATTTTGCGTGAATCACCTCAATATATCATCACAAACACTCATTTTACGGATGAAGAAACTGAAGCTCAGAGAAGTTAACTGGCTTGCTCAATGCCACACAGCTCACAAGCAGCAAAGCTTATTTTAAACTCTTAAGGGTACAGTAGATTACAAAATGCGGCCACTAATTCCTCTCATCCAGTTATGTACGCCCTGTTGCAATGTGACATTCCTGCTCCACTCTTTAAGAGGTGGCCTCTCTCTTCCTGCCTCTTGAATCTGGTCTGGCCCTGTGACTTGCTCTGGCCCGGAGGACGTGGTGGGGATGGTGTTGTGTTGTGAAGGAGCTCAAGAGGGCTTGCGGCTTTCTCCTGGATTGCTCCCCTGAGACCGACACATAGGAAGCCAGTTCCAGCCAACTGGAGGGTAACAGTCTATGTGGAGGAGAACTGAGGTGGCCCAGCCAACAGCCAGCATCAACTACCAGACCTGTTGGTGAAACCATCTTGGACCTTCCAGCCCAGCCAGACTGACTCAAGTCCATGAGTGGGCCAGGCAACTCCAGGGGAAGAACCACTGCCAGCCCACAGATTCGTGAGAAATAATCAGCTGCTGCTGGTGCAGGGCCCTCTGTTTTGTTTTGTGGTGGTTTATTATACCGTTTCTCAACCTCAGTACTACTGGCATTATAAAATGGCTGGTTCTTTGCTGTGGGGTGCTGCCCTGGGCAATGTCAAACATTCAGCAGCCTCCTTGGCCTCTATCCCCCGGATGCCAGTAGCACCCCTTCCCAGCTGTGACAATCAAAAATGTCTCCTGGGCTTCCCTGGTGGCGCAGTGGTTGAGAGTCCGCCTGCCGATGCAGGGGACGCGGGTTCGTGCCCCGGTCCCGGAAGATCCCACACGCCGCGGAGTGGCTGGGCCCGTGAGCCGTGGCCGCTGAGCCTGCGCGTCCGGAGCCTGTGCTCCGCAACAGGAGAGGCCACAGCAGTGAGAGGCCCGCGTACCACAAAAAAAAATGTCTCCAGACATGGCCAGATGTTCCCTGGGGGCATAAACATAAGTGACCCAGGAAATCCTCATATTGATTTTTTTCCTTCAAAATCTTGAGTAAATACCCAGTTATGGTAGAGTTGGAAAAACGTTCTTTGCTCTTTGACCACAGATGCCTCCCAGGTGGCCTGGATGAACTCAGCTGGTATGTTCTTGGGAACCAGCTCTATGTTATCAGGAAAGCTGGTCAGCCCTACGCCAAGGTAGGTAAATAGAAGCACCACAGACACACCAGGCACAGACACACCACGTATTAGTTTCCTAGAGCCGGCATAACAAGCTACCGCAAAGAGAACAGCATAAAACAAAAAGTTATTCCTTCCCAGTTCTGGAGGCCAGAAGTCTAAGATCAAGGTCTCAGCAGGTCTTCAGCTCCCTCTGAAGGCTCTCTGGAAGAATCTCTCCTTTTGCCCCTTCCCAGCCTCGGGTGGCCGCTGGCAATCCTGGGCTTTTCGCACCTCACAGCTGCGTCGCCCCAATCTCTGCCTGTCTTCACATGGCTGTTTTCACACTCCATCTGCGTCTTTATAAGGACACCCGTTTTCAGTTTTCTCTCTTTATAAGGATACCAGTCAGGGCCCATATTAATCTAAGTATGATCTCATCTTCATTTAAATAATTACATCTGCAAAGACCCTATTTCCAAACAAGGTCACTTTCTGAGGCTCCAGGAGAACACGAATTGGGGGCGCCCTGTGCAACCCATACTCATATGAGCAGACTGGCTTGCGATGACTGTGCAGTTCTCCCGGCCACTGTCCCCACCAGGCCTTCTGCAGGGGCCACCTCCAGCCCAGCCAATGCCAGGGCTGAGCTGACGAGAGATCAAAAGGGGCTGCTTCCCCATCCCTCTAACCCTGTCGGAGCTCCTGCCCCGGCAACCCCCCTCGCCTCCCTCCTTTCTGCCTCACTTGTAACCTGGGCCCACTCTAAGCACTGCTGGACGTGACCGTGACCATCCAAAGAGGCCTCCTTGCCGCGGAGAGGAGTGTCTCTCTCTAGGTGTGGGTTCCTGGACAGATTTGTATCTGTCGCTTTGCTGCCTGTCTTTAAATTGTGTTCATAAGAGACCACAGTTCCCCATTTGTATACACGTCCTCGTGACTTGCTTTCACTATGAGGTAGAAAACATCTATCAATATTTGCATTTTCTTCCCCTCCTCCCGACCCCTATGTCTTTAGGGAAAAAAAAAAAAAAATTTCACGCTACAGTGCAAACCATACTGTTATCATTGATGTTTCTCTCTCTCGGAATGCTTTCTTGGCTTCCCATGTTCTTTTGTCTGCCAAGCACACTTGACCTGTGGTAATGGAAAGGTCACACGGCACTGATCAATCTCTCCAAGTAGTCTCATTTGCCCAAAGTACGAGATTAGGGTGGTATGAGGAGGAGAACGCAGGAAGGACGGGGGAAGAGGTGCTACCTGGTTGAGGAAAGAGGGAAGATGAAGAACGTGGATAAATACGGAAGCAGGGCTCTTGGCCTCAAGGCAGAACAGCAGATCAGGTTTATTAAACCAGAAAAAGCTGGGAAACACAGAAACAGGAGCTTTCAAATATCTAAGAACTCAGATTTAATGACTGCAGGACTAAACCCAGGTAGGTGAAGCAAAGTACTTTTCTTTGGGAAACTATGAGCTAATCAGGTGATTTATGGTGCATTGATAATGGCAAGAAAATTCAAGACTAATATTGTAACTAACAGCTCACTTTCAGTCTTTGAAAGGCATTTGCACAACATCCCACCCATTTTCTTAACCAGCACTTAACGAACGGGTAGAAGTCGAGCTACTTTGCAGACAAATGTTTTCGGGTGTAAAGTATTTTGCATCTTGGACAACACATTGCAATCACCTGGGCTGGGGACTGACTTTGTCAACGGTGAAGGACAAGCGTTGGTGGGTTTTATTGCCCTGCTCATGGGCAGCTACAGCTCAGAACTACTACTGTAGAAAGCCAGAACTTTTTTTTTTTTTTTTTTTTTTTTTTTTTGCGGTACGCGGGCCTCTCACTGCTGTGGCCTCTCCCGTTGCGGAGCACAGGCTCCAGACGCGCAGGCTCAGCGGCCATGGCTCACGGGCCCAGCCGCTCCGCGGCATGTGGGATCTTCCCAGACCGGGGCACGAACCCGTGTCCCCTGCATCGGCAGGCGGACTCTCAACCACTGCGCCACCAGGGAAGCCCAGAAAGCCAGAACTTTTAAAGATTATTAGTATCGAACATATTTACTACTAAGCAGAAAAAAATGCAGCCACATCTTTTGTTATCTTGCCCTACCGTTCTCCTTGCCTTAGGACTGAATACTTTTTCCCAGTAGGGGTCTACTTTTCAAAAGGGCAGGCCAGGAACTTGGAAAGAGTGCATTCTGTCACATTTAACCTTTCATTTTTACGATAAACCACTGCCCTGCTGGACTTCAGAGCAGAGAATGAGGACCCCCTGCCCCTTCCACAGCACTAGCTCCCTTGCTAAGTTTCTCTTCCCTGTGTTGGCCTCTCCCATGTAACCTGCCCACCTAACCCTGGGGCTTCACCATGGCTACTTCTTAACTTCCTTAACACCCTACAGATGTTGGGTTTGCCTATATTCCTGGTCCTCTATAAAAAAACAAATAACAATAGCAAGTCTCAATTCCTAAATCATATCTCATCAGTAAAAGAATACACATTCAGCTTCCCTTCTGGATAAAAAGTGAGTATACTATTTTAGCTTAGTGTAAGACCCAAATGAATCAATCAAGAAATATGTATTGCATGCTCAGAGGGACAAAGGCAAGAGCAGAAAATATACAAAGTACTCTGTGTAGATTCTCAAGGATCTTGCCATCTAGACCAGGGGTTGCAAACTATGGTCCACAAGCCAAATCTGGCCCCCAACTGCTTCTATAAATAAAGTTTTATTGGAACACAACCATGCTTTTGTGTGTGTGTCTGTGTGTGTGTGTGTGTGTGTGTGTGTGTGTGTATGGCTGCTTTTGCACCATGCTGGCAAAGCCGAGGAGTTGTGACAGAGACCATCTGGCCTTCAAAGCCTAAAATATTTACCATCTGGCCCTTTATAGGAAAACTTGCCAATGCTGATCTAAGCAAACTAACAACCAACTACAACAACAAATATATATTTGAGATGGATGGAGACAGATAGATAGATGATAGATAGATAGATAATGTATTAATGTGAAACAGAGACGGTTCCTGCCTTTAGGAGGCCCACAGTCTACTGAACAATCATTAATCCTGAGAAGTACATAAGCACCCAAAGCGGGGACTGTGCAAAGGAGAAGAGGATGTTTGAGGCTGGACAGATCCATGGGTAACTAGAATTGCCTGTGAGCTGTACAGGTAGATTCTAAGGTGAATGGGGTAAAGAGGAGAGTGGGGAAGGCCTTGGCAAAATTGGAATGAAGAGGCAGGAAGTCCAATCCATGGCTGAGGGGCAGCCGTGGCAGTTGGGCTGCTTCCCAGTCTGTTGGAGCATGAGGGCATGATTTGTTTACCACTTGTCTTCCTTGATGGACTTGAGGTTTTATGAGGGTGCAGACAATGTTCACATTGTTCACTTCGACCCCAGCATTAAGCAACATGCCTGCCGTATAGTAGCTGCTTGATGAATATAATTTAAAAAGTAAAAAATGAATGAATAAACGGATGTCTGGAATTACCAGGTTGATATGCCATAAGCCAATTGAGTCAGGCATTTCAACCACGGTGAAATGACCTCTGACCTTACTTTGAAACAAAGGCATAGATGAGGAGATAAGAAAGCTTTTATTGAGCAACTACTCTATAACAAGCCTTTTACAAACACTAAATCATTTAATTCTCTCAGCCACCATTTTAGGGATGAAGAGATTGCGTTTCAGAGAGGTTAAGTAACTGGCCAAGGTCACACAGCCAAAAAACTGGCAGAACTAAAATGCAAACCCAAGTCTTCACTTTGTTATTTTCAGCTCCGAGGCTATGTACACACATCCATGCCTACCAGTCATTTTCATACCATGCTCTGCAGACCTCAGTCTCCTCAGAGCCACCATAAGTGACATGAAGATCAATCCAGCAGCACTGGTGACCAAGAGCACAGACTCCCCGCCCAGCTTCAACCAGAGGAGTTTTCATTTCTCTACTTCACACACGGAGCTTCCTGATTTCATCCAAACACATAGTTCTTGGGGGAACGAAAAAGAATGAGAAACCACTATACTGGACCACGCTACTTCCTCAAACCAAGCCAGGAGGTACAGTTTCTAGCCTTAACTCCACCACCAACTTGCTATGGGGTCAGGGTCCATCACTACTCCTTCCTTCCATTCTTACACAAGAAATGTTCCGCGACAGATACTGAAATCCCATGAAGCTTCTTAACTTTCCAGAGAGAATAAGATTAAATGAAGAGCCCATTTAATGAATGAAAATGGCTGGGCCACCTTGAGTAAAATTCTAGATAAAGTTGTAATTCCATCAATGACAGCAAATTAGAGGAGTGTGCTGAGTTACCAGGCAGAGCTCAGCAGAGTCATTGCTGGATGCCTTGTTTGATGACTGCTAATCGCATCCAGCAGAACTCAAAAACCAAACAGGAGCCGATCTTTTGGCCTTACCTCATAGTAACCAGCACGTGACAGAACATGGGTATCTTAGTGAACAGTCCACAGAGGCACATCCACTTACCAATAGAGATGTAATAGATGAACATATTGATTCTCAAAGAATTCACAACTGGAGACAATGCCACACGCATCTATGGTTTGACCATTCTTATACGAAGTTACCTCTGGCTTGGGCTGACCTGACGATAAAGAAATAAGAATATTCTTATTATGTGAAGCATCTTTAGAAAAAAAAATCATAAAGCTATGAATAAGAATGGGTGATAAAAAAAAAGAATGGGTGATAAACAATAGGGATAAACATGCTGTATATGTCACTTGGGGAACTAGAAAAGCTTCCTCTCATTGATAAAAATGCATCCTTTGGACTTCCCTGGTGGCACAGTGGTTAAGAATCTGCCTCCAATGCAGGGTACACAGGTTCGAGCCCTGGTCCGGGAAGATCCCACATGCCACGGAGCAACTAAGACCGTGCGCCACAACTACTGAGCCTGCGATCTAGAGCCTGTGAGCCACAGCTACTGAGCCCGTGCTCTGCAACAAGAGAAGCCACCGCAATAAGTCCACACATTGCAACGAAGAGTAGCCCCTGCTCGCCGCAACTAGAGAAAGCCCGCATGCAGCAACGAAGACCCAACACAGTCAAAAACAAATAAATTAATTTTTAAAAAATGCATCCTTCAATAAACACTATTGGGCATGTTACATGCCTAAGATGATGCAGTGCTGGGGTGAGAGTGGGGCAGACAAAATGAAAAATGTTGCTCCTAATCTTAAGACGCTATTAAGAAAAACTATCTAAAACTTAAAAAGAAGCCAAAACTGTGGATGGTATCCTATTTCAGTGTCACATGGGAGCAAAGGTCCATCTAAGAGTTATGTAGGGGAATGTACTTTGTTTCATCAATGATTACTATTGATTAAAATTCCCAGATTTAGTGAAGTTACATATAAGCCTGTAGATTTGCATTCAATGGAGATGCAAATAATCTCTGTCTAGCAGACAAGATAACCCCACAAATTATGGTTTATTGCCCTATAGGACATTAACCAGTGTTTTATCTAATGCAGCAATCTTATCCTAACATTCCTTTATTAAGTTGCCTATAAATACCCAATTCCTCAAACGTTCTTTGACCAGGCCTTAATATTTTCTGGTTCCCTCCTTATTCAAAGAATTGAATAAAATCTTTGAAGTTCACTCTGTATTTGCACGGGAGTGAAAATTATACTTTAACAGTGCTCAGAGTTGAGTGTATGTTACGGTACAGAAGAGGGAAGAACAAAGTAGATTAGCTAAAACCATGTCTTCCTAAGGATAAAGGAGTTTGGAATGTAGGTTTCCCAGCCTGGTACTGTACACATGTGAGTGACATCATCACAAAATTGACCTACGTTTTCTCCCTCAGAAGGGGTTCATCCTCCCCTGGTGATCATTAACCGGAAGTAATGCTAAGGGGCTAATCCATTCACCCCTTGGGATCTTTTTTCCCCTTGTGACAGACAGGGCAGGAAGGTTTCCAGTGTGTGCCAACGAGCTTTCTCACTAGCTTCCATGTCATTGAAAATGTATAAAATGTACCATCTATACCGGAGGAAAGCCCAGTATTTGGGAGCAATACACCATTCTGAATCCATCCCAGGAACATTCTTGTGTTTCTGTCTTATCACACGATCTTTGGCGAGCAACCCCGGAGATCATTAAGAGAAAAACTCCATGTTCTCCTAAGGCTTAGAAGGGGGAGAGCTAAAAATGTCAGGGGCGGGAGTAACAAGAAAGTCAGTGACACCTGTACCATGGACAGGACCTGAGGGGGGCTCAGGGACCCTCTCACTTCCTCTCTATGTCTCTTCTAATTTGGGGTCTCCCAGCTGCGCTACCTCTTTCCTTCTCCTCCAGGTAAGCACCTGCATTAGTTGATCCCTGGCTCCAGGAGCAGACAGACCTGCGTGCAGGGACACATCTCCAACAGCTGCTTACCTGAGTCTCTTTCAAACAAATGACTAAACCACCAAAAATAAGCTTCCCTGAAAACCTATCAAGGAAGCTGCTGATCATATTTCATTTCTGCCTGTTCTTAGCAGACCTGGGTTCCCATTCCCATCAGTTTGATCAGATTCCTTCTCAGGAAGCATTTAATTGCTCCTTGTGTGTGTGTTCCTAACTTTTATGGAAGCCGTTATATCAAGTATGCATGAGCTGAGCCTGGGGAACTCATTCTGATCTCTTGGGCTCCAGTGTTTCATATCAGCCAGAGCAGGGCTGATTGAGCCCCCTGGTTTCTTACTGGCTGACTGGTTTTTTCCCTTCATGTGGTGTAGAGCTGAACAATCAGCTGCAAATGAGACTTGCACAGGGAAGTGGTATCTTGTACCTTGTGGGTGGTTCTCTTTTCTCCCTCTGCTTGCTGGAAATCTCACCCAAAAATCCTACCCTTGTTTTTTTTTTTAAAAGAGTCAATTTTATTTAGTTATTTATTTTGGCTGCATTGGGTCTTCATTGCTGCACATGGGCTTTCTCTAGTTGCGGTGAGCGGGGGCTACCCTTCGTTGTGGCGCGTGGGCTTCTCATTGCAGTGGCTTCTCTTGTTGCACAGCATGGGCTCTAGGTGCCTGGGCTTCAGTAGTTGTGGCACGTGAGCTCAGTAGTTGTGGTTCGCGGGCTCTAGAGCGCAGGCTCAGTAGTTGTGGCGCATGGACTTAGTTGCTCTGCGGCATGTGGGATCTTCCTGGACCAGGGCTCAAACCCTTGTCCCCTGCACTGGCAGGCAGATTCTTAACCACTGTGCCACCAGGGAAGTCCCTACCCTTGTTTTTTAAGCCTACCTGCAGGTTGCATATTGAGAGCCACTTTCAGAACGTTTCACAAGTATCTGGCTAATGTGTGAGGGGGCCGGTAGCCAAGGTTAGGGTCCACCCAAACACCGGGGCTTCCTAGGGAGACAGGGGGCTACTCTGAAGGCTCAGTAGTGGACTTGAGCCCATTCCTCTATCTGGATGCCTATGGACAAACACCGAGAAAGAGGGGGGGCTGTGCTCTCGGCCTGGGGAGTCTGGGTGCACAGTCCCACACCCAAACATCCACATTGGAAGGTGAGATTTTATTTTGACTTCTGCTAAGGAAGCGCAGCCATTTCAGAGGCTGGCTCTTCTCCTCTCCGGACTTAGAAAAAGGGATCAGGAGCAAAAAGTTTTCTGTCATCCCTCAGGAAAGTCTATCAGTGCCCTCCATGTTTTCAAGGGTAGACATAATCCAAGAAAGAAAAGAAAACAACTCACAAGTTACAAGATACCACTTCCCTACCCAATTATTTTACTTCTATTTTCTTTTAATAATAAATCCCTTTTCCCACGGTGGGCACCAGTTCTGGAGTTCTGGGTTATTTATTCTCCAGTCAGGGGGAACTCCAGCCCTCTGCTTTCCCTCCACTGGGCATGTCTGTCTTGGTTTTAACGTTTTCACTGCTGACCAGCATAGCTGAAGAAGGCAAGCAGTGGGGAGATGAATTTAGGCAGGCTGGGGATATCAGTAAAAGGTGATAAAGAAGAGTTCAGTAAATTGTCTAAAGTGAAGTTATTCATGCCATTCCCATGCACCACAGGAAATTAAGAGTGGAGTCTAAAAAAAAAAAAGTTCTGATGAACCTAGGGGCAGGACAGGAATAAAGACGCAGACGTAGAGAATGGACTTGAGGACATGGGGAGGGGGAAGGGGAAGCTGGGACGAAGTAAGAGAGTGGCATTGACATATATACGCTACCAAGTGTAACATAGATAGCTAGTCAGAAGCAGCTGCATCGCACAGGGAGATCAGCTCAGTGCTTTGTGACCACCTAGAGGGGTGGGATAGGGAGGGTGGGAGGGAGGCTCAAGAAGGAGGGGATATGGGGATATATGTATACATATAGCTGATCACTTTGTTATACAGCAGAAACTAACACAACATTGTAAAGCAATTATACCCCAATAAAGATGTTTTTTTTAAAAAAAGGGAACAAAACATACCTTTTATATATATTTATATTCTTATTAAGGATGAAATGCTTTGCACAAAAGGTGTGATTAATAAATATATGTGTGTGCAAAAAACAAAAACAAAACAAAAAAGAGTGAATTATCTGAAAAAAGAACCAGTGTGGGAGTTGCCTAACCAAGAATCACAATGGGTAGTAAAGGAGATCACTAAAACGTGTCCAAAAAGGTATTCAAAGAAATCTTCTAGAAAAAAAATCATAGAGGATTCAGTTGTTCAATCAGTTACTCAGAACTAACTTCCCAGGTTATTTTCCCAGGTGATGCTTTAACAATGCCCTTGTGAACCAAATAACCTGGTCTGCAGGTAGATTTCAGAGGGTGATGAGCTAGAGATGCCTACCCAATATTATGCAACGAAGCACAGCGTCTGACTTCTCAGGAACTTTCTGGGAAAGCAAAGTAGATAAAAATCAAAGTGTGTGCCTCTGGGGCCCTCCTGAGTCTGTCATCTTTCCATGCCACATGAACCTGAAAAATAAAAATCCCCAACATCACCATTTGTTCTGGGACGTCTATGACTTTTCTCAGGAATTTGAGAAACCCCACCACCCCATGAGTGGTACTTAGGGAGAGAAGGAGCATGGTCCCTTGGCTGGGTGCCGCACTCGGTCTGGCGGGTGGGTTGGGAGTCCTCAGGCAGGCTTTCTCACCCACCACTGCTGACATTCGGGCCAGAAACGTTGTTATGGGGGGCGGTCCTGGGCATCGTAGGATGTTTAGCAGCATCTCTGGCTTCGACCCACTAGAAGGGATAGCACCCCTTCCCCAAGTGGTCACAATCCAAATTGTCTGCAGATGTTGCCAGTGCCCCAGGGAGGGCAGCCATGGTTTTAACCTCAAGTCCTAGTGGACGGCAGGGCGGTCACAGCCCAGTCGGAGAGGGAAGACTGCATGAGCCTACGGCCAATGCCACCTCTTTCAAAGTTTTTTTCCTATTGCACTCAAAAAGTGTGTGCATATTTGCCTCCCAAAAGAGGAGTTGATTCAATACAAAGGAATCGCCAGGTGGGAGGTATTTCTCCAGGTGAAACTGGGAAACTACAGCTTCTTCTGAGAAGCAGGCAGGTACCCCGGGGAGGGCGGCGAGTGGGCTGGCATTTTTGAGTAAGCGCGAATTCATCAAGTCGGCATTAAATGCTTGGTTAGTCACTAGGTATGTTATTTCACTTAATCTCCTTTAAGTGACCTAAACGGTTATTAATACCACTTACATCCTACAGATGAGAAACCTGAGACTCAGAAAGGTTCGGCAGTGTGTTCAAGATCACCTAGCTCCAGTGGCCAATCCCCCGGGGCCCCCTCAATAGCCACAAGGGCTGACATCTTCAGTGTGTGAGGCAGCCCTGGAGCTGTGCAGCGCACACCTCACAGCGGCCCTAAGAACACCAGCCTGTCTGAACCCAGAGGACCCTCTCCACTCTGTCCTCTGGGTATAGTGCTAGCTTCATGCCTATCCTTTGTGGAGCCCCAGGCTTGGAAATAACATTTCGCTCTATCCAAACAGTGGAAATTTAGAGACAGTCTTAGATTTAGAATCATCTTCCACGTAAATGTATTTTGTGTATTTATTTCCGGTGTGGTAAATTTCCCAAAGATGAGAACCGTGCAACTTACACGTTTTGTATCTCCAACTAGTACACCGATTTGGACGTGGCATATAGTTAGGGTCATCCCAGAAAAGCAGCAGACTACAAGTCAGAAGTTTTAGTTCTAACATTTCCATTTGTCACTTTTGATGCCGTGCAGCTTGTGGGATCTTAGTTCCCTGACCAGAGATTGAACCTGGGCCCCCTGCAGTGGAGTCCTAACCACCGGACCACCAGGGAAGTCCCTCCATTTAACATTTTTGAGAAGCAACATAACACAGGTGGCTAAGAGTTCTAGAGCCAGATACTCTGAGTTCAGATTCCGGCTCCACCCCTTTCTCACTCAATAAGCGTGTCACAATTATTTGGTGCCTCAATTTCCTCATCTGTAAAATGAAGGCATAATAGTTGTATATTCTTCAGAGGTGGTTGTGAAGATTAAATGAGCTACTGCCTGTAAAGCACTTAATCCTCTAATGTATGTAAATAGCCTAGGAAGAATCTGTTACACAATTGGTTTTCAAGATGGTAATCGGTAGGCTTTAAGGAAAGATTTCACTCATTTCATCAAGTTCCTTTTCTGCTGTGGGTTACCACAATGATTTTTTTGTAAGTGATATACCAATTCACGTCTAAAAATTTCTCCTAGTATAATATTCACCTGTAATAGCAATTTACAAGACATGACTATTCCCATTCCCAGGGGCCACTGCTGTGGATGGAGAGAGAAGAAAGGACAAATGAAACGTCAAGAGCAGGGGTGACGTCGAAGACCTGTGTGCCATCCGTGACTCCTCCCAGCTGACGGCTCCCTGATGGCAAAGTCCCACAGGTTACAACACTGACAAACACGCTATTTGACTCACATAGTTGGTTCAGTCACCACATATCCTGGCCACAGGGCACTGACTATAAAGGAAAGGACAGTTAAGTCAGGCTGTGGTTCATGTTTCCTTGCTTCTCCGAAGGCGAGAACCCTTGAAGACAGATTTAGCATTCTCTGCTACAGATGGATAACTAACGAAATACTGAAATTAGCAGAGGGGGCCAAGGTGGGGTTCATGGACAGTCCTGGAGTGATAACATATCAACTGGAATGAACACAAGATTTGCATGTTTTAGTTTTTGTTTTTTTAGCTGTGTAGTCCAAAGCAAGTTGCTTTCTTTTTAAAAATTTTTGTTTACCTTTAATTAGAGCCTAAATACGTACATTTGTATTCTTTAAAATACACAAAAAAGATGGTCTCCCACAAGCACTATCCCTCCATCTCAGTACTTTCTCAAGAGGAAGGATTTGCCATCCTTTCAGGCATTTTTCCATCCATTTACATATGAGTCATCTAAATATATATATCTTTTTTTTCTGTTGTTGTACATACCTCATTAAATTGTACATACTTGCCATTCAGTTGGCTTATCTTACTTATCAAGTTTCGGCAGTCTTACAAGGTCAGTCCAATCCATAAAGGGCTGCATTATTTTTTTTAAATGCTTGATGATACCAGTATTGCATAAAATGGCAATACCATGCTTAATCTGTCTCTTCTTGTGTTGATGACGTGTAGCTTGGCTGGAGTTTTTCAGACTTACAAACGTGTTTCAAAATACTTCCTGGTACATGCCTCCTTGGGCACGTAAGTGGTTCTCTAGACTAAATACCAAGAAATGGAATTGCTGGATAAGAATATTCACATGTTACATTTCGACAGATACTCCACGATGGAGTATCTACCCCTTAAGAGAATAGGAGAAGGATGTGATGATGAAGGGCCCGGATTCCTGGGTTCAAATCTTAGCTCTGCCACATACTAGCTTAACTTCTCTCTTCCTCAGTTTCAACTGTAAAATGAAGAGAAGAGCAGTATCTGCTTCATTTGGTCGTTAGGAAAATTGAGTATATGTACAAACTCTTCTGAATAGCATAGCAAGTACTATGTTAGTGTAAGCTGCTAGCGAGAGCTTTGGGTTTAATATCAGCAAAATTACAAAAACATCTCCCTCTCACGTTGGTGGAGAACAGGTAAGAGGTAATAGGAGAACTCTTTGAACATTTCAAGCCCTCGACTGATGCCAAGTTTTGTTTTGGCCAATCTGCCCTCACACAGATAGCCAGTGGCATGGCTGCTGTCAGCAGGAAAGCTGTTATCAACTGAAGGGGTCAGGGAAGAGCTCTCAGCCCATTTGCAGATAATGGGTAAGCAGCTCTTCTGGGGCTTGCAGGAAAGCTAGCTGTCCGTGCTTTCTCACTGGGGACAGGAGGGATTAATCCTGACAACTCAGCCTAATCCAAGGGCAGTTGGGTTCCCGAATTGGCCATTGTCAGTTACCCCAGATTTGGATGCCACACCCACTGTCACTTAGTACCCAGTCCCATGTTAGCGAAAAGCACCCTTCACAAAGATGGGTTCTGGAAATCTGGGGAGGCAGACCAGGTGTGGAGAGACAGTTAACATGTTTGGGACGCCTTCTATGTGTCAGCCCCCAGGCTGGGCACTTCATAAACATTATCTCATTTAATCCTCGCAGTGAAACTACCAGGAAGGTGTTCTATCTTGTTTCACAGATAATGACTTGGAAGCTTAAGGTGACTTTAAAGAGTTGATGTAACAAACCTAATTCCTCCCTGCCTGCAAGTGGCAGGGCTGGGATATGAGTCCAGATTTGTTGGAGCGCAAGCGTCGTGCTCTTTCTTGGGTATGATTTTAGGGTTGTATGTGAGAAATAGAGGCTAAATAAATGAATAAATAAACCCATGAAGAAACACTCAACATCATTAGTCATTAGGGAAATACAAATCAAAACCACAATGAGATAGCATTTCACACCCACTAGGATGGCTATTACAAAACAGAGAGTCAAATGTGGGCGAGGCTATGGAAAAAAACAACCCTCAGACACGGCAGGTGGGAATGTAAAATGGTACAGATGCTTTGGAAAACAACTTGACAGTTTCTTCAAAAGTTACACATAAATTTACCAAAAGACCCAGAAATTCCATTCCTAGGTATCCACCCAAGAGTAATGAAAACATACGTCCACACAAAGACTTGTACATAAATATTCTTAGCAGGATTACTCATAATAATCAAAAATTGGAAATAACCTAAATGTCCATTGGAAACAACCTAGATGTCCAACTAGTGAATTGACAGACAAAATGTGGTCTAGCCATACAACGGAATACTATGGATAATGAAAAGAAACAAAGTAGGATACATGGTACAACACAGATGAACCTAAAAAGAATTCTCATTATACTCAGTGAAAGAAGCCAGAAACAAGACACCACATAGTATATGATTTCATTTATATGAAACGTCCAAAAAAAGCTATTGAGGCCAAAAGTAGATTAGTGGTTGCTGAAGGTGCAGGCAGTGGGGAGAACGCTAATTCACAATAAACATGCATGCGGAATCTTTTTTTTTAACTTTTTATTTTATATTGGAGTATAGTTGATTAACAACGTTGTGATAGTTTCAGGTGTACAGTAAAGTGATTCAGTTATACATATACATGTATCTATTCTTTTTCAAATTCTTTTCCCATTTAGGTTATTACAGAATATTGAGCAGAGTTCCCTGTGCTATACAGTAGGTCCTTGTTGGTTATCTATTTTAAATATAGCAGTGTGTACATGTCAATCCCAAACCCCCAACTGTCCCTTTCCCTGACCCTTCCCCGCTGACCATAAATTTGTCCTCTAAGTCTGTGAGTCTGTTTCCATTTTGTAAATAAGTTCATTTGTGTCATTTCTTTTTAGATTCTGCATATAAGCGATATCATATGATATTTCTCTTTGTCTGACTACACTCGGTATGACAATCCCTAGGTCCATCCATGTTGCTGCAAATGGCATTATTTCATTCTTTTTAATGGCTGAGTAATATTCCATTGTAGGTATGTACCACATCTTCTTTATCCATTCCTCTGTTGGTGGACATTTAGGTTGCTTCCATGTCTTGGCTATTGTAACAATGCTGCAATGAACATTGCGGGGGATGTATCCTTTCAGACCATGTCTTTCTCCGGATATATGCCCAGGCGTGGGATTGCAGGATCATATAATAGCTCTATTTTTAATTTTTTAAGGAACCTCCAAATGTTCTGCATGAGGAATCTTTGGTGGGTGAGAAAAATGTTTTAAAACTGATCTATAAAGATGGTTGTTCAACTAGATAAATTTAACAACATCATTGAACACTTAGAAAGGGTGAATTGTACAATATGCAAAACATGCTTCAATATACTTAATTTTTTAAATACAGACAAGAAGGAGACAAACAAGTAAGCACCTAATATTCGTTGCAGCATTGCTTGTGATAGCAGAAGACTGAAAGTAATCTAAATGTCCATCAACAGGTACCTGGTTACAGTATAACTATACAATGGAATTTTACATTTCTAAGAGCAATGAGCATTAAAAAAGAATAAGGCAGTTCTGTATGCACTGATATGGAATGATCTCCAAGATATATTGTTGAGTGAAATAAACAAAGTATAGAAGAGAGCGTAGCGCATGCTATCACTTGCATAAGCAAAAAAAGGAAGAATAAGTATTATAATATGCTTATTTATACACATAATGATTCTAGAAATAGACAAGAAACTGGTAACCTGGTTGCCCCTGGGAAGAGGCCTGAGTACCTGGGGAAAGGAGGGGATGCTAGTTGGGAACATTGCTTGTCTTTGCATATCCTTTTGAATATTTTAAATGTATAGATGTTGTGTAATATAATTTAATTTTTAAATATTAACAGTGAGTGACTCCATGTGCCCGAGACTGTGCCTGGCACATAGATACGTGAACACACTGAGCTATAGCTGCTACTTCGCTCTCTCTGGATTTGTTTTGAACTTTTTTTTTTTTTTTGGTGCGCTAGAGAGTCTTCCCATTCCCCTCTCCTTAAAATCTGTGGCAGTTTGAAATTCCTTACAGGAGGGTAAAAAAATAGCTCAAGGTTGCTGTGACAGGGCGAGAGAGAGTCATGGACATATACACACTAACAAACGTAAGGTAGATAGCTAGTGGGAAGCAGCCGCATAGCACAGGGAGATCAGCTCGGAGCTTTGTGACCGCCTGGAGGGGTGGGATAGGGAGGGTGGGAGGGAGGGAGACGCAAGAGGGAAGAGATATGGGAACATATGTATATGTATAACTGATTCACTTTGTTATGAAGCAGAAACTAACACACCATTGTAAAGCAATTATACGCCAATAAAGATGTTAAAAAAAGAAAAAAGAAAAAAAATAGCTCAAGGTTAAATGAAACCTGTGAGAGAGTTTAGTAACTCCCCTGATTTTACAATTGAAAAACACCCCTGAATCACAGGCAGGTCAAGTTACTTTTCCAAGGTCACACAGCTTGTTAATGGCAGAATCCAGGTTTCTTGATTCTGATTTTCAGCTTATTGAAAGGATGCATGTCTCTGCCTTTCTTAAACGTGTCCTCCTCCCTCAGGGTAAAGGGAAGAGAGGAAAGATCATGATGATATAAACACACAGTTCATGACCATGTTTTAATGAGACCAACTTCGGTGAATTAATTGGTTAAAATCACTTTGGTTTGAAGTTGAATGAGGTGAACTGACCATTGTGTCCAATCTAGGCAAGTGTCATCAAGGTCATCACTAAGGACACATGTGATAAAGAAATCCCCTCTCTGGCTGGTCCTCCACATTTCTCCCAGACTCCCTGTGTCCTCATGCTCGCTTTCCCTACAACGTAAAACCCAGAGCAACTCTGAGTCATCCCTCTTTGGAGACTGTATTATTAATGGACCTAGAGGTGGCATCCTGTGAAATTTCAGGCATCAGCCAGTGTAGGGAGGGACCTGGGAAATGCTAGTTTCTCTTCTGTCCCACTCCTTGCCCTGCAATGGGCAGGAACAACACTGCCCCTGGTGTAATGAACTGAGCCTGGATTAATTATGCTGAACAAACCACCTCTCAGTGAGCCAGCACAAAGAAAGCCGGTGGGGGGGACCGGGGACACAGTGCTGTGGAGAGGGTCAATATTACCTCAACCCCCTCCTACCACCATCCTTCAACCCAGCCAGTCAGAGGGTCTTAGGAGAAAACCTTTTATTTTTGCCTCCAATTGTTTTGTTTTCAGAAGAATTTTTTTAATCGTTCTTTATCTAATTTTTTTTTTTTTTTTAGTAAGGTAAGAGATAAGTAGCTTCATTCCACTCAAAGGCAGCACTATTCTGTGGGAGAATAACTTGTCTACGCTGAAGTATAAGGTAGGCCCATCCTAAATCTTTGAAGTAAGAATGCTGCCCATTGCTAAACTTATGACTAAGGCGGGAGTTCGTGTGACTTTAGAGGCCTTTCTCCAAAATATGCAAAACCTCCCGAAGTAGCCATTTCGCTTGTCTTCTTAACTCCATTCCACGCCTCTCGCATCACTCAAACCTGGTGACGGGTGGGCTGGACTTCGTCCTTCCTGCTCTGTGGGTTCTGATTGGTCTAAACTGATCCAGCACTCTTGCTCGGGGATGGGTTCACTAACCAAGGTCTACGCCAATCAGCACATGGCTTTCTGCAGAAAGTAAATTCCGCGTTTATCCAATCAATGCAAAGCTTAACTCCTCTAACCAGGAAGAAGAAAGCGTGCTGACTCCAAGGGAGGGTGATAACAGCTGAGACTGAAAAAGCCAGCCTGAGGTTGAAACCAAAGCACACAAAAGAGCAGACTCTCCAGAAATGCAGAGACCGGACCTGGGATCCTGACCAACTTCTTGGATTTTTTAGTTGCGGGAGCAAAGGAGAGTTGATTTTTTGATTGTTACTTCTAAAAAGCATACCGATGCATACATACTTCCCCATGGTATCTGAAATTCCTACCATTAGCCCTCCGTTCCAGATTGCTATGTCGGACATGCCTTCACCAAGTTACAGACAGAAGTAAACGATTTAAGTATAGACGGCTTAATCAAAGAATGCTTCTGCAAGAAAGTTCTAGGAACAACTAACCAAACCAACCGAACAAATTTCTGATTTCCACTGGCATCCTGTCTCTTTTTGACCTCCGTATTTTGTCTTGGTTTTTGTTACTGTTGTTTCCTTTACGGAAAAAGACCACCTTCCATCTCTATATGTTCATATCCCACTAGTTTCAAACCCCAGCTCAAGTGCTGACTTGTCCTTGACACCTCTCCCATAGCCTCAGCTGGAAAAAACAGCCCCCTCCCAAATAATGGACTGCTCACCTCAGTGTGTCCTCTCCACACTCAGTATTCCCAGGAGCCATGCTCCGCTGCAGGCTGTTTGCCTGCAAGACACCTGATAGGTTTAGCTTTTGTGTTCTCCACAGCTGTTGCATGTTGTGGCTGGGCCTTCTGCATCTCTGAGAAGTAGGCAACTTTAGTGTTGAAAAGAACAAGCGCAAATAGGTTTTCTTCAGGAATTAGAGGCCAAAGAAATGGCTAAAGTGGTTCTCAGAGTGCTGGTCCCTGGACCACACCATCAGCATCACCTGGGAACTAGTCAGAAATGCAAATTCTTGGGACCTTCAGAATGAGAAGCTCTGGGTGTGGGACCCAGGAAAATGTGTTTTAACAAGCTCTCTAGATTCTGTTGCACTTTGAAGTTTGAAAACCACTGGACTAGAGAAAGGTCTTGAACTACTGACTGAGGAGCGAATGAACCTTGTTTTCTAAGAGCAGGAATGAAGGCCAAGTGACGATCAAGGTGAGCTGGGTGGCCCCAGATGTACTGGTAGCAGCTATGGAGGAAATGGCCCTGGGAGGGGTAGGGTACTGTGTATTCAGAAGTGAACTCTCCAGACTGACATCTCTTCAACCTGATGTCCAAAGTCTGCTGGCGGACAGTAGGATGGGCCAGGTGGGTGTGCATTGGCAGAAACCTCAATGAAGGCTCCAACATTTTTAAATGCTCTTTTCTCTCATATAGGTTGGGCACTTATTCTTTCATTTTTGCCTCCTAAGACGACATGATTACTTTCTTCCAAGTTTGTTTACAGTTCTGAATTTCCAAATTTCCTTTTTGCAGAATTAAGCACAGATTAACAGGGTTCCTTGCAAACCTCTCAGTAACTCAAGCAAAGAATTTATCCAGATACCCCGAGGTGCCTGGACAAAAGCTGCGTGCTATCTCAGTCAAGACCACAAGGGCAATAATAAAGACGTTGGTATAGCTCTTCAGAGCCGTCCCACGAGCCCTGCTTGTGATTCTTGTCTTCTCCATCCCTCTGTGCCTGTCTCGCCCTCACCCCAGAACAAGGGAGCACCCTGTTCATTATGAACCTTTATCACTGACCTTGAAATTCCAGCCATGGCTCCTGAGATGGCCCACCCAGCTGCCATCTCCACTCAGCTCCCCCAATGGCAAGCCCATTTCCCGAGCATCCTCACCGCCCCCCTACTCCCAATCCCCCCACTCTACAATGCTCATGTCTGAGCGAAAAAGGGAATCAATGCAAGGCTCAACTATAATCTTTGAGGAAAGGCAGGTTTGTGCCTAAGTTTTCACAATAATCACAGACATCATCTTGTATGCATGGATCTACCTTTACCTTCCATTCCTATGGATATGTGAAAACTCCTATTTAAATATCATACTGATATGTATTAAAAAGCATCATCAGATGATGTTGATAAATCTCTGCTTTTTAGATAACAAGTACACCATCAATCATTTTCAGGCAAAAATAATTTTTCTTATTATTGCAGATGCATTCTAAAATATAATGGTTTTTCTTTTGCTCTCAAATGTTTTCAAGTATAGAATTTTCTTCAAAATATCTAATTTTCTATGCTACTTTTGTTTAATCGTTGCACTGGTGTCAAAATATGTAGTTTTTATTACTTTAATGATTTATGTTATGAAAGCATTCTGAAATTGTAGCAAAAAAAAGAGAGAGAGAAGCTTTTTAATTAACTAAGGGGAGGGAACTAGTCTTTGTGGAGAAACTACGATGTGACAAGACACTTTAGGTATATTTATTCATGTAATTCCCCCATCAATCCTGTCAAAGTGGATGTTATCTTCATTTTACAGGTGAGAACACTGGAGTTCAGACAGGCTGGAAACTGTGCTAAAGTCAGGATCTGGTTCCGAATCTGCCTCCAGAGCCTGGGCTTTGTTCCTCAGCTGCACCCTGCTTCCCCAACCTCCATCTGGATTAAGATACTCAACTAGGTCCTCTTTCCATAGGCTGATATCCACAGGTAAGTGTGTGTGGGGGGGGTGATGAAAAATGAATTAAATTGGGGGGGGGTATCTTTGCAAGTGATGAAAATAGGAATTCCACCCTACCTAAAAATCTTCCCCAAATTGTGATTACATGTTTTGCAAAAACTTGAAAGGACAGTGGAGTTTGGGAGCTAAATTACATTTAAATTGGTTTTAAATCTGGATTTCCAAAATCTGATCATGTTTCTTGACCATCAGTTGCCTTTTACTACAGGATCTGTCAATTTGTCCATTCAGAAGGCAGCTCACAACATCCGGGGTTTCAGTTAAGAAGGATTACAGCAAAGAAGCTCGTTCGATCTACCCTTACCTAGTATGCTGTTATAAAACGTTTCTGACCGTTCCTGGTTAACTAATCTTCAAAAATGAAGGCTACCTAAGGAAAAGGTTGTGGAAGGGAAATAATCAGCGCAGAAGCAGCTCTAAATGCTGCTGTTGCTTTTATCTATTTTTAAATGATTGCCAGATGTCTGCAACTGACACCCTGAATCGGTAGTTTCAAAGTTTGGATGTGGTCGTCAAAATGTAACATGACACTGCTGCTGTTTTATCGATCTTTCTGCGGTTGACTTTTTTGCCTTAAATTTTTTCAAAAAGCTATTTAACAACTCAAGTATAATGCCTTGCCTATAGTTAACAATACTGTATTGTACACTGAAAAATTTATTAAGACAGTAGATCTCAGGTTAAGTGTTCTTAACCCAATTTTAAAAAAAAGGAAAGAAAATATTTTCATGACTCAGTGGATGTTTGCATCAGCCATTTTGAAATGCCTGATAGCTTTTCAGCAGCTTTCATTCCCACTGTCAGACAAGATGCTGCTGTGTCCCCTCAAAATGTGGAGATTTTCAATCATCCAGATAGTCCAAATAAAAGGAATAACTTTTGACTAAAACACTAAAATATTTCAGGCAGAAGGACCTAGGGCCTGAGTTACCTGGGTCATTACCTCAGATTTTCATGACACTTTACTTTGCAAAGCCTTCACAGATCACTCCTTTGAGCCATCCTAGATGTTTATTTTTTCTAATTATTGAGACAGCCATGAGTTGAAAGAATGTTTTAAAATTATTGTCAAGCCAAAATAAATAAACAGACATTAAAAAATAATAATGGTTTCTCAAAAGGGCCAGAATGGACCAAAACTGAAAAAGGAGAATTTGGCCACTTTAAAACCCTGTAATGTACCCAAATATGCTCTATAGACCCCACTTGTTTCATCTCGTTCTAGTTCATAAGGAAACAATCTGCTTTGTTCCCTGTTGTAGAAAATGTAAACAACTACATATATAAAGCACAGCCATTCCTCAGGTAAAACCCAAAATCTAGATACTTACTTTTCAATACTTTTTGTCCAAGAGATGCGATAAGAGGGCCGGCTCAGCTGTGGGCTCCCCAGGCTGTGTGTGAGGCATTGATTGGGTGTCCCTGTTCCTGGGATTGGGGATTCAGAGGAGTTACAGGGTTCAGGGTCTTTTCCAAAGTTTTTCAAAGCGCAGTTGGGTCTGTTTCCAGAAAAGCTCCTATCTTCCTAAGAGGGAAAATTCCGTGCCCAGGGAAGTTCTGGAAGCAGAGCATTTTTTTCCCTGCCCTTGAATGAACTAGATCATTGCTGAAGCTGGAGAATATTTTTTAGCATCACTGTGATGAAACTCGAGGGCTGTTTCTGCAGTAGGTGCGACACTTGTTGACGCTGCTGGGGAGGCCCTGGCAAAGCGGCCTGATGAAATGCAGCCCGGGGAGAGCGGATGAAACCCAGATGAGCTGTCACTGGTGGCTTGGAGACTGCAGCGTTTGGCAGGGCCCACGCAGGACCTCAGGTTCAGGTGCTTGCCTCTTAGAAAAGCAAAATCTCCCTGCCTTATAAAGTGATTAAGGTCAGAGTAACACCAGAGTTCTCCTACCAAGGCTATCAGGCACTTGAAATACACATAGGAAACCTGAAGGGGGGTTGAGGGGGAGGGGTGGTGAAAATAAGAGTCATATGTTGTTCATTTAGAGCTGGTATTACAGTCGTTCTCTGAAGTTCTCTGAGAAAAGCAGAAGCCACAGCAAGGCAGGATCCACCCTCCTCCCACAGTGGTCCCCCCTCTCCCCGCCGCACACCCCTTTCTGTCTCTCTCAGACACACACACACACACACACACTCACACACACACATTCTCTCTCTTCCTATTTTGACTGCAGTAGTAAGAAGAAAAGGGAGGAAGACCCGAAGAAATCCAGAGGAGAAATACCATGAGCCCTTTTTTTTCAAATCGTTCGTGTTGGCAAAATAGGTTTTGTGACGTGGACATTTCTTTTCTTGAATTTTGTCCAATTCCAAGAAAGAATGTAGAAAATCCAGGAGTATCATTCTGTAACCACTTTGCCTCTTTGCAAAAGTATTTTAATGTACCATACCTGGAAACTGACAGCTGAGAAGGAAACCTCTTAGGAGGCTCACAGCTAAAATTAGCAGCTTCCAGTGGGGTGACTTTGAAAGGGGCATAGCTGTAAATATTCACTCCCTACTGGGCACTATAACACAGAACAGGGCATGCATCACTATACCTTGATGGAATTAAACTTCTCGCAAGACGAAACATCATCACCTAGAATTATTAGGTATCAAGAGCACTGTGGACGTGTTCTATTTATTTCAGTTTTACCTTCATTTGAGAAGAAAGATACTGGAAACTGAGAGACTTTAAAATAAGGACGGTCTCTTTTGGAACACGTTTCTATGAACTGCAGCAGAATGCAGAAATTACCAAACTTTTGTGATTGTAGATATCCATTGGATTTATTTAAAGCCCAATCCTCTTCACAGAAGAAGGTCCTTTCCAGATAAGAGGAGATAGCTTTAAGGTGAGATTGAAGAGAGAAGAAGGTTGTGATGATAAAAAATAAACAAATGTTATCACACACAGCAGGACAGGATAAAGCCAGAAGGGAACCAGTGTCCCAACACAGTAGGTAAATGTGATGTGATCGTGAAAGAAGAGTTGCCTGGGAGTTCTTAAATGGAAAAGTTGACACTCATTTATGAAACTTAATTTTGTTCTTCACAAACAATTTGAAAGATGAACTCCCTCAAGTCCTATATAAATATATATATATTTATATGTATAATGGATTAGTCATCTCACAGCCTGCAGCCGTATAATTTTTGTTTTAACTCTTACATTTGGGGAATATACTCAGGCCAGGTTCTGAATTTTTTATGATTATTTGAAGGAAGGAATAGAAGGAGGGATGTTGAAGAGAAAAAGAAGGGCATATATTTATATGTGTCCCTCTAATAGCATCAAAAAGTATGTGAGTTTGTGATTAAAAATAAAGACCTAAAAATATTTGGCATCATTCCAAGTGAAGTAATGTGGAACAGAGAAAATATATTTAGGTAATCTCTTTTTCTGAAGCTACAGGAGAAGGAAACAAGTTTCATTTGAGAGGAGATTTTCCATCTAAGGAGCAGAGCTGGAAGTGTATTTTTTTATCAGAGCTGGAAATGTATTTTTTATTTAATTGCTTCCCTGAAAGTCCTCTGGGGCTGTGTTAGTTCCTTGGCGTCTGGAATGAGAATGGGTGCCTAGCAATCCACCAGCCACTCTGGGCTTGCCAGGGACTGGGATCTAGTCAGTTTCCAACGCATCTGAGCATTTCAAGCAAATCCATTAGGTTCTTAAACTGCTCTTCGCTCCCATATCTTGAACTGAGATTGGTACGTGAGGGGTTTATCACTCACTTTATTGCTCCTGGCACAGAAGGTCTTCGAATGCTCGCGTCTAATGGTACGAGTGTTGAATGCCCTTCCCAGCAGAGCGCGTTCTTAGCTGAGGTTTGGTACCAACCACGTGTCAGGTCAGATCAGATTTTCTGCCAGGGTCCTTGGCCAAGCTGGAACTGGGCAGGTCAGTCCAGCTGCGGGGAGCGGTCACTGTCTGGGGAGGGTCCCCCACCCCTGAGAGCGACAGTTCATCCCCATCCAGGGTCCAAGTTTCTCAGAGCTTCTGCAGTATGTGTGGTTCCTTGCTCAGTGGCCATGACCCAAATCGGCCTTTGCAACCTTCATTCAGTTCCCTGTATATTAAACGGCTGCTAGTCACTCAGGTGGGTCGACTCCACAGGTACTCCTTTCCCTCAGGTACAATGGCGAAAGAATTAGTACTGTAAATAAGATTCTGTTCTCTTAGCGTTTTTCATCCCAGGGAACAGATTTCTATAAAATTCTTCATGAGAATATGAAGTTTTAAACTACTTGCAAAATAAAAATTAAAAATGCAATTTTTCAGAATTCATTTATTTAAGAGGAACTTTTCCAAACATACGAATGTTGTTTGGAATTTGGAATTCATTTTTCCCCAGGGTATCAAAATCATAAATGGTAGTTAGGTTCACAGAACACCTTACAGAAGTACTGTATTTAATCCATCGTGTTCCTGAAGTACCTATTTCAGCTGCCTAAAACCCCAAGTATCGAAACCAGGTTAAAATTCAATTTAACTGCATATGACAGTCTAAATATCTGAAAAAAAAACCCGAACTTCCATGATAAAGTTCCAGCACAGTTATTCCCGTGCTTCAGTTTCATTTTAAAACAGCGACCAAGAAAGCACTACAACTGTCAGAACAGGAGAAAATTCCAATTTTTACAAATTTGTAGGTTGAGCCTGAGGTCCAATTTCACAAATACTAAGTCAAATTAATTACTTGAATGGTGTATGGAAATTTAAATTTTTAAAAATATTTGTGGGACTTCCCTGGTGGTGCAGTGGTTAAGAATCCGCCTGCCAATGCAGGGTACACGGGTTCGAGCCCTGGTCCGGGAAGATCCCACATGCTGCGGAGCAACTAAGCCCGTGTGCCATAACTACTGAGCCTGTGCTCTGGAGCCCGCAAGCCACAACTACTGAGCCTGTACGCCACAACTACTGAAGCCCGCATGCCTAGAGCCCGTGCTCCACAACAAGAGAAGCCACTGCAATGACAAGCCCGCGCACCGCAACGAAGAGTAGCCCCTGCTCACCGCAACTAGAGAAAGCCCCCGAGCAGCAACGAAGACCCAACGCAGCCAAAAATAAAAAATATAAAGTAATAAATAAATTAAAAGAAAATCATTCAACTTCAGTGAGACATTAGTGAAAATAAATTTGTAATTAAAAAAACATATTTGTGTATAGTATGTATAGTATTTTATAGAAGTTTCATTTTTAAGGCTTTCCTTCTGATTATAAGAGCAATACATACTAATTACTGAAAATTACATCCCCATCACTAAAAGTTTTTAATATTTTGATTTCAAAATTTTCAAATCTCCCGCTACCCAAAGATAACCACCATTTTTGTGTATTCCTTCTACTCTTCTGTTTTCCGTTTGTGCATGCTTACACATACAGTTTTCTTTTCTGGTTTTTTGTTTGTCTGTTTGTTTTTTACTTAACATGGGCCTCTCATTAAGAATTCTTTAGGAAAGCCTACATACTAATCTGTTAGATGAATGTGTTATACTTTATGTAGCCAGTGTTCTACTGCTAGATATTTAGATTGCTTATATATTTTTGCTTTTATAAACAATGATGTGATACACATTCTTGTAAATAAATCTTTGGGCACATCACTCTTGTCTAAGGATAGGATGTTAAAAGTGGTATTGGTGAGTCAGAAGTTACAAATATTTTAAGGTTTTGAAATATACTGCCAAACAAAACTCTATCAGTTGTATTGTGCTATGTTTCCACCAGTAGTTGTAAGCCCGCCCATCTTACTGAGAGAGTAATTACTCTTGGCACTGAACACTATCACTGACAATGTTTTTGCCGTCTTAGAAGCACAATTTCTTTGATTGCTAATGAAGTTAAATAGTGTTTTATAAGTTCTTTGGACCTTCTTCTTTCATGAATTGTCTGTCTTTTCAATTTCGGGGGTCAACTTTGCTATTTGAGTATTTTCCTTTTGTACATATAAAAGCCCTCCATATATAATTTCCTGCAAATAGGCTCTACCTTCCAATTTGTGGCTTTGATACATAGAAGTTATGAATTTGTGAAGTTCTGATATATAGAAGCTATGAATTTTTATTTAATAAAAACTACACAGGAAGAAGGAAGAGGGATTTGTTTTTTAAAGGGTACAGAGTTTCAGTTTTGCAAGATGAAAACATTCTGGAGACCTGTTTGACAACAGTGTGAATATACTTACCATTAGCACATTGTGCGCTTAAAAATGATGAACGTGACGAATTTTATGGGGTTTTTTGGACCACAAATTTTAAAAAGCTATCTCTTTCTTGTGGTTTCTTCCTTCGCTTATTAAGCCCCATCCCTATTTGTACTTATCCACTATCCCATACTGCCCCAAGGCAGAGTAGAGATGAGAGTTCACATCGAGCCCTTCTCCCTCTTTGTCATGTTATTTGGTCTGTGCTAATGTACCGAATCAGCTTGTGCCTTTTCCCTTAGACTCCCAGACATCTAGGATTCTCAGTTTCCTTGCTGCTTTAGGGGCTTCCACCCTTTACAACTAAGAGAGTGATATACGTATAGGTATAATAGTTAGGATTTTGGTTTGAAAACTAGATTTTTTTCCCCCCATTAAAAACAGAATGAAATGGGAGTTAGGACTTTCAGCCATGACTGAATGAGGAGGCTAGAAAATCTTCTCCCCAGAAAGCAAATATAAAGATAGACAATATAGGGCTTCCCTGGTGGCGCAGTGGTTGAGAGTCCGCCTGCCGATGCAGGGGACACAGGTTCGTGCCCCGGTCCGGGAAGATCCCACATGCCGCGGAGCGGCTGGGCCCATGAGCCATGGCCGCTAAGCCTGCGCGTCTGGAGCCTGTGCTCCGCAACAGGAGAGGCCACAACAGTGAGAGGCACGCGTACCACAAAAAAAAAAGATAGACAATATAGACAACCATTTTAATGCTCTGGAAATCAACCAAAGGCATACAACAATAGGAGAAGCATTTATGGTTGAGAAACATCTCAACTTTGGCTACTAACAGTGAGTCTCTATGACATTCTTGGCTAGAGCTGCTCTCACTCCCCCACCCAGCTCCAGTGTCACAGAGGTCCTGCCAGGGCAGGCTGTGAGCACTGCCATGTTTATTGCCATAGTTGAAGGGGGCTCACTGTATCTGGAGCAGTGGACAACACCTGTGCCCAGCAGTGTTATCAATGGAAGTAACTCTTGGCAGCAGATGAGGGGAGAAGGCCAACAGCTCTAGCAGCATGATGGGCTTGAGGTTGGGGTAGGCATCTGTCTGGCTGGGGCTGCGTTCATCTGCAGTGGAGACCAGGAGGGACCCAGCTCTCCATCCACACATTCCCAGCATGCACAGAGGAGACATGAAAGGGTCCAGCAGAAACTAAACATTACGGCAGACTCAAACATGGCTGAAACTTAAATGCATTCCCCTACCCACAGATACACTGGCAGAGGATGGAAGTTTTACTGGTTCAAGGTATTTGAAACACAACCTCTGTCCAGTCATTCACTGGCTGCCCACTAGGCCATGCAAACACAAGAGTGACTCCCAGGAAACAAAGCTTAAAAAAATTTTTTTAAGAAAACTGAGCAGAAATATGTGTGCCCACACACTCTGGGCATGACAGATTTCACAATTTTATCTCAGGTAAATTACTAAACTAAAAACTAAACCGAACAGCAATAACAACAACAGCCTTGGGGATCGGGGGAGATAACTGGAACTCAGAGCTACCACGATATATTGGGTTGGCCAAAAAGTTCGTTTGAGTTTTTCAGTAAGATAGTACAGAAGAACCCAAACGACACAATTCAAAAATGGAATTAATAATTATATTCACGATAGTGTCAATAAGAATAAAATACTTAGAAATAAACTTAAAAGACATATAATGAAAATTATAAAACACTGAAAAGAGAAATTAAAGAAGATTAAATAAATAGATATTTTATATTTATGGAATGGAAGACTCAGTATTGTCAAGATTGCAATTCTCCCCAAATTGATCTATATATTCAACGCAATGCCTATCAAAATTCCAGTGGTACTTTTGTAGAAATTGATAAGCTGATCCTAAACTTTATATGGAAGTGCAATGGAATTAGAATAGCTAAAACAATTTTGAAAAAGAACAGCAAAGTTGGAGGACTTATACTACCTGATTGTAAAACGTGTTAAAAAGCCACCGTAATCAAAACAGTGCAATAGTGACGCACTATTATATAGATGGACAGTCGCTATATATGTATCAGAATCGAGAGTCCAGAAATAAGCCCAGAAATAATAAAAATCACATTTATGTCAATTGATTTTTGACAAAGGTACCAAGGTAATTCAACAAAAGAAAGGATTGTCTTCTTTTTTTATTTTATTTATTTATTTTTTTTTAAATTTTTTGGCTGCATCGGGTCTTTGTTGCATGCGCAGGCTTTCTCTAGTTGCAGCGAGCGGGGGCCACTCTTTGTTGCGGTGAGTGGGCTTCCCATTGCGGTGGCTTCTCTTGTTGCGGAGCAGGGGCTCTAGGCACGTGGGCTCAGTAGTTGTGGCTTGTGGGCTCTCGAGCGCAGGCTCAGTAGTTGTGGCGCACGGGCTTAGTTGCTGTGTGGCATGTGGGATCTTCCCAGACCAGGGCTCGAACCCGTGTCCCCTGCATCGGCAGGCGGATTCTTAACCACTGCACCACCAGGAAGTCCCTTTTTTAAAAAATTTTATTTATTTATTTACTTATTTTTATTTTTGGCCGCGTTGGGTCTTTGTTGCTGTGCGTGGGCTTTCTCTAGTTTTGGCGAGTGGGGGATACTCTTCATTGCGTTGAGCCGGCTTCTCACTGCTGTGGCTTCTCTTGTTGTGGAGCCCTGGCTCTAGGTGCGTGGGCTCAGTAGTTGTGGCTCTCGGGCTCTAGGGTGCAGTCTCAGTAGTTGTGGCACGTGGGCTTAGTTGCTCCGCAGCATGTGGGATCTTCCCCGGCCAGGGATAGAACCCGTGTCCCCTGCCTTGGCCAGCAGATTCTTAACCACTGAGCCACCGGGGAAGTCCAGGATTGTCTTTTCAATAAATGATGCTGGGACAATTGGATATCCATATGCAAAAAATCCAAACTTTGAAACTTACCTCATACCATACGCAAAAATTAACTCAAAATGGATCACAGAACTAAATGTAAGTGCTACAATGATAAACTTCTAGAGAAACACATAGGAGAAAATTGTGTCTTTGAGTTATGCAAAGAGTTCTTCTATATGACACCAAAATCATGATGCATAAAAATTAGGAAATTGAGTTTTATCAAAATTAAAAATTCTTCTGCTTCAAAAGACATCATTACACACCGCAGACTGGGACATGATGGAACTTTTGGGGATGATGAAATGCTCTAAAACTGGATTGTGGTAATGGCTGCACGACTATAAATACATTCAACATTGTTGAATCATACACTAACATTTGGAGCATTTTATTTTATGTAAATTATATTTCAGTAAAGCTTTTCAAAATGTATAATAAAAACAGTTAATGGATCCCTCGCCTATCCTTTAAAAATTTTTTTAATTTGTACTTTATGTACTTTCCAGGTTATTTGAGGTATAATTTGTATATGGTTTGCAAATATTTTCTCCCATCCTGCAGGTTGCCTTTTCACCCTGTTGATTGTTTCCTTTGCTATGCAAAAGCTTTTTAGTTTGACATAATCTCACTTGTGTATTTTTGCTTTTGTTGCCTGTGATTTTGGTGTCATATTCAAGAAATCATTGTCAAGATCAATGTCAAGAAGTTTTCCCCCCATGTTTTCTTCTAGGAGTTTTATGGTTTTAGATGTTACATTCAAATCTTTAGTCCATTTTGAGTTACTTTTTGTGTATGGTGAAAGATAAGTGTACAGTTTCATTCTTTTGCATGTGGTTATCCAGTTTCCAGACACTATTTATTGAAAAGAATAGCCTTTCCTCATTGTGTGTTCTTGACACCTACTTGTCAAAAATTAGTTGACACTGTATGCATGGGTTTATTTCTGGGCTCTCTATTCTGTTCTATTGGTCTCTGTTTTTATGCCAGTATGATACTATTTTGATTACTATTGCTTTATAATATAGTTTGAAATCAGGAAGTATAATGCGTCCAGCTTTTTGGTTCTTTCTCAAGATCACTGTGGCCATTCAGGTCTTCTGTGGTTCCATATGAATCTTAGGATTATTTTCTTCTGTTTGTGTAAAGAAGTTTTTGGGATTTTTATAGAGATTGCATTGAAATTGTAGATTGCTTTAGGTACGTATGGACATCTCAACAATATTAATTCTTCTAATCCATGGATACAGGATATCTTTCCATTTATTTGTGTCTCCTTTAATTTCTTTTATCAGTGTTTTATAGTTCTCATAGTACAAATCTTTCATCCCCTTGGTTAAATTTATTCCTAAGTATTTTATTCTCTTTGATGCTATTGTAAATGGGATTGTTTCTTAATTTCCTTTTCAGATAGTTCATTGTTTGGTGTATAGAAACTCAACTGATCTTTGCATGTTGATTTTGTATGCTGCGAATTCCCTGAATTCATTTATTCTACCAGTTGTTTTGTGGAATCTTTAGGGTTTCCTACACCGTGTCATCTGCAGACAGAGATAATTTTATATTCTCCTTTCCAATTTGGATGCCTTTTAGCTGACCTTCATAGTGACATCAAAAACCATAGGACCTATTTGGTAAACCTGTGACTTTGAACGATTCCTTTGGATTTCAATTCCCATGAGCCCAAGAAGCAGATACCCAGCAGTAAAAGCTCCTGAACGTGGTATTCCTCGTGACACGTATCCAGAGAGCCATAAGTCTAAGACAAGAATGATCACCAGCCACCTCACCTCGTGTGATACTTGCTCATTTGACAGTGTCATCATGCTGCTCTCTTATGCAACCAAACAGCCCAAGAGCCCGTCCTCCAGCACATGTAAAGGTGAAAGGCAAATGTAAACTGTGTGTGCCCTAAGGAGCTCTGCAAAAGTCAGGGGACAGAGCTCCTGAACTCTTGTACCATGCGTTACCCACTGGTCAGGTAGCCTTGCAGACATTGATGCCCAAAATTCTGCATTAATAACATGCATTTTTAAAGCATAGTAAAGCTGATCTTAAATCAGGGTTTTGGGCAAAATATCGTTTCCTGTTCCTACCATTTACTTTTATATTTACACAGTCAATTAAGAGACCAGTTAATTCTACTTAACAGATAAATTCAGCAGGGAAAGTGTACGTTCCTTGTCTGGAGCAAAACTTCACAAAGGAGGTTCCCCCCAACTCACAAATTTCTGTAGCACAGCTGACCCCCAGTTGCCTTTCTCCCTTTCTTGAACTTCAGAGTCGTGTCCAAGCTTCATGCAGTTAGATCCCTCTCTTGGTGTAAAAGGTTCCCGTGGCTGAGTTCTGGGCTCAGTGTTGCCAGCCCAGCAAACTCCCGTCTTTGCTGCCCCCATGAGAGGGCTCGTGACTACACCCTTGAGAACATGGCCCTTCTTTCTCTTTACATTTCACAGTCCTCTTTCTCATAAGTTGTCCAAACCTGTCTCCCTGAGGACAAAAAGAGAACCTCATTCCAGGTAGGAAGATATCATCCCAACCTGCAGACGTGGCTGCACGTGACAGTAGAACAACCAGTTAGCATCTGCGTGTGTCACACAAGCACTTCCCCACATTCATTTACTTTATGAGCGTTCACTGGAGTCCATTCATTTCTCCCCAGCCCCCCGCACCCCCTAGCGATGGGACCACAGCAACTGCCTACTCACCACCCCTTACCGGGTCGACCACCATCACCACCACTTCCCAGCACCACAGCGCCACCTGAGCCTGCCAGCAGAGAGCCACTAGACCACTCTTCTAGGAACCCTGCTGTTCTCCAGATGTCTCCCTTGCTTACAAATCTCCTATGATTCCCCATCATTAACAGAATAAAGCAAAAACCTCTCAGCCTGACGTTCCTGAGTCCTCTCTTGTCCTGTGATGAAACCGACCCAGAAGCAAATTCTGAGGGAAATGTAGGTCTTGTTTCCGAATTATTCCTGCTCTTGTGTAGGGAGCGTGCCAGGCTTGTCTTCAAACACTCGACCTGCCCAGGCTCAACTTTCTTGTCACTTTCAGCCATACCTTCACCTCCGTCGGCTGGTAACACGTGTGGATCAGAGCTTAATCAATGACACAGACTGTCGGTGGCACATGCCATCAGCACTTCAGAGACTTCTCAAGGAGAATATATTTTATACTGGTGTGAACCTGGACCATCTGAGAGCTCCTTCCCAGGACCAGAATATCTTGACCCATAGGTAGAAACGCTTCCCTGAACTCTGCTCCTCCCCTATTGGCCCATCTCTTCACTTTTCCTCAAACACACTCTATTATCATCTCTCCCGTGTAGCTTTGCTGACATCTGTCCTTCCACCTCCTCCCGGCAGCTCCCATCCCAGCCTTCCTCAACCTCCCTCCTCTGGGTATGTCACTCATTTGTTTTGACACTTTGAATTCCCCGAATTCTTAAAGTTCGTGGGGATGGTGGGAGTTTTTCAGTGAATACTGGGCGGGAAGATGTTGTCCTGAATTCCCTTATGGTACCATGTTTGCGGTTTCAATTTTTAAAAATATTACCTAAATCTCTGATACATTTGGAACTTGTTTTGGTGTGATACATGAATTAAGGAAACAATTTTACCATTTGTCTCAACACCCAGTTATTCAAAATCAAATCTCCCCAGTGATTAGAAATGCCATCTTCATTATAATTTAAGTTCTCATCTATTTGGGGTCTCTTTTTTATGGCTCTACATTCTGTTCAACTGATCTGTCTAGCCATGCAATGATGTAAAACCATTTTAGTACTTATGGCTTTTTAAATCTATTTTGATATTTGCTAGAGCTGGTCTTTTTATCATTATTCTTGTTTTTCAAAAACTTCCTGGTTATCACCTGTTTATTTTTCCATATGAACTTTATAATCATCTTGTCTGGTCTCCCTCCACCAAACTCCTGTTGTTGACATTATCAGATCTGAATTTGAAAAATCATTCTGGCTACAGTGTGGAGAACAAGGGTACATGAGGGAAGACCAGTGAGAAATGCTAGTGCACGAGTTCACAAGAGATGTGAAGGTAACCTGGACCAGGAGGGTGACAGTAGAGATGGAGAGAAAGTAGGATCAAGTGATACGGAAAAATTAAAATTGGCAGGACTTGGTGATGAATGTGATTTGACAGTTTAGGAAGAGGTAGGTGGTTTTCGAGTCTTGCCCGGAGCAATCCTGGGATTTAGTCCAGTTCTATAAAGACCCCAATCTGGATCAATCCAAGGATGCACTGTTAGTTTGGGAGTTGCCCTGAAAAGCAGGATGGTCTTGGAAAAAGACCTGGAGCTCTTCTGTAAAGAGATATCATTGGTTCAGACAAGATACCCCAAAGTGAATTGCTTCCCCCAACCCGTATCAGGAATACCAAACCAGTTTCTAGAGCATTTCACAGGCTGTGGGAGTGTACCCATGACCTCAAACCTCATGGCTCTAAATGGCAACAGTGTATTCTGAGACATTCTGTTACATCATATTTGGGGACTGCAGAGCCAACTTGTGGTTAGTGAAGAAAAAGTACAATACTTCAAAAGTTTTCCTTTCTTCATTTCCTCAGAAAGTGAAATTACCATAAGATTCCACTCCTAGGTAGATTACACCCAAGAAGAATTACAAATGGGAACACAAAGAGATCCTTATATAGCAATGTTCATAGCAGCATTATTCACGATAGCCAAAAGGGGGAAACAGCCCAAATGTCCATCATCAGATGAGCAGATAAACAAAATGCTCTATAGCCATACAATGGATGCAGCCTTCTAAAGGAAGGAAATTCTGACACATGCTACAACATGGAGGGACCTAGAAAGCATTATGGTGAAATAAACCAGAAGCAAAAGGACAAATATTGTATGATTCCATTTATGTCAAGGTACCTAGAAAAGGCAAATTCACAGAAACAGAAAGTAGAATAGAGGTTACCAGGGACTGGAGGAAGGGGGAAATGGGGAGTTATTGTCAAATGGATAGAGCGTCTGTTTGGGATGATGAAAAGGTTCTGGGAATATGTGGTGATGATGGTTGCACAACACTGAGAACTTAATGCCCCTTAATTGTACAATTAAAATTGGTTAAAAGGGTAAATTTTATGTGTATTTTACCACATTTGGAATGTATAGAAAAAAAATTACTATGTTGCCTAACAGAAATTAACATATTATTATAGGTCAGTTATACTTCGAAAACAAACAAACGTGCAAACAAACTCACAGAAGAAGACCTCAGATTTGTGGATGCCAGAGATGGGGAATAGGGGGAGGGGGAACTGGAGGAAAGCAGTCAAAAGACACAAGCTTCCAGTTATAAGATAAAGAAGTACTAGGGATGTAATGTACACTATGGTAAATATAATGAGCACTGCTGCGTGTTTTACATGACAGTTGTTAGGAGAGGAAATCCTAAGAGTTCTCATCGCAAGGAAAACAATTTTTTTCTATTTCTTTAATTTCGCGTCTCTGTGAGATGACGGATGTTCACTGAACTTATCGTGATCATCATTTCGTGGTGTATATAAGTCAAATAATTACGCTGTACACCTAAAACTCATACAGTGCCGTATGTCAGTTATATGAACTGGAAGAAAAAATGGTAAATTTTATGTTATGTGTATTTTACCAACTTAAAAAAGGAATATATTTTTTAAAGTTTTCTTTTCTCATGAAAGAATGTGTCATAATAGGGGCACCTCCCCTCACCCCTGAGACAAATTATGATCATGTTATTACAGCTATAAGTCGTATTAGCTCTCTGAGACCTAGGTTTTGCAGAGTAGGCAACATACTCTCTTACCTCAAACAATACAAAATATTTTGGGAAACAAACTATATAGCCTGCATCTCCGGAAATCCCCTCCCAAGTGGCTAACCACAAAGGGAGGAAACATAACAAGGTGAAACCAGAAGTTTACAGTCAAAACTTAGAGTCCATGTTATTTCGTTGTGTACTAGACCAATGCAGTGCAAACGTGCACTCGGGAATGATACGATTGCAGCAGTGAAGCTTTCTCTGCCTTGGTCTTTTCTTTATGCCATCGTTTAGGGATAATCTTGTTCCCAAATGTCTTTTGAGGCAAATAGGTCTAAGGCGTTCGATTAAACAGAAGCTATTTAAAACTCACTTGGGAAATCACCTGAATATTAAGTTAACAGAATTAGGCAGTATCCTTTGAAGAGCTCTGAAGACAGCTACGGATGAAACTGTGTTACTATTGAAAAAGCTGATGTTACAGATAACCGCTGAGCTAGAGACTAGCAAGCTGCCAATGCTACTTCCATGCAAAAAATATATATATTTGTTCCAGAGGACACCCTAAGAGGAATCTATCATAAAATGTAGCAGCATCTAAATGCAAGAACGATCAATCCATTGAGTGAATGGCAACATGTTTTCCAGAAAAAAGAAAGCATAATTGATTAAAATTGTACAAATAAGTGGATGTAAATTATTTATAGTGATAAAATTCTTCGGCAAAATTCTACACAAGCAAATTTTTCTAACCACGTGGTCATTACTATATTAAAGAGTGTGCAAAGGTTCAAGTGTTGGCTCAATGACGGTAAATGAAGGGTAGGAATAAAGGGAAATGCTTCTCGAGAGAGGAAGGTAATAGCCCTTTCAAGTCGTTGCTATATATCATGAAGATATGTGAACTTTGAAATCTACAAGTTTATGGATATCAGTGAGCTTGGGAAGATACCAAGTTAAGGAAGATAAGTGTAACAGGATGGTAAAATGAAATTTTCAGCTGAGGCCCCTGAAATAGACACCACATTCTAAAGAGGTACAAGAATACTCAATGCAGGATTTATAAAGCAGATGGCATAATTTTAAAAATAACCACTACACACAGATTAGAAGGACCAAAATTTGGAACTTCGACAACACCAAGTGTTGGCCAGGCTGTGGGCAACGGGAGCTCTCATTCATTGCTGGTGGGAATGCAGAAGGACACAGACACTGTGGGAAACAGTTTGGGGTTCTTACAAAACTAAACATACTCTACAATCCAGCAATCACACTCCTTGGTATTTACACAAAGGAGTTGAAAACTTATGTCCACACAAAAATCTGCACACGGATGTTTATAGCAGCTTTATTCACAATTGTCAAAACTTGGAAGCAACCCAGATGTCCTTCAGTAGGTGAATGGGTAAATAAACTGGTACATGCAGACAATGGAATACTATTTAGCACTAAAAAGAAATAAGCCAGCAAGCCATGAAAAGACGTGGAAGAACCTTAAATGCAGACTACTAAGTGAAAGAAACCAGTCTGGAAAGTCTGTATGATTCCACTTACATGACATTCCGGAAAAGAAAAAACTATGAACACAGTAAAAATATCAGTGGTTGTGAGGGATGAGGGTGGAGGGTGTTAATAGGGGGAGCACAGAAGATTTTTTAGGGCAGTGAAAATACTGTGTATTATAATGATGGCTATATGTCATTGTATACTTGTCTAAATCCATAGAATGAATGTATAACACCAAGAGTGAATTTTAAGGTAAACTGTGGACTTTTGGGTAATTATGATGCGACAGTGTAGGTTTGTCAACTGTAAGAAATGTATCATTTTGCTGAGTGATGTTGATAACGGGAAAAGCTATATATGTGTGGGTACCAGGGGTATATGGGAAATCTATGTATCTTCCTCTCAATTTTGTTGTAAACCTAACACTACTGTAAAAAAAAAATTAAGTCTCAAATAATTAGTATGAATTGATTGCTTATCCACTTAGAAAATATTTTTTTAGAAAACCTACTGGGTGTCTTGCTAGTTAAAGCATCTACAGAAAGATGTCATGAAGCTAGGCACAGTACCTAAAGGGTACGAAATTGGCTTAGGCAATGAAGGGGTTCAGAATATGCCTCTCCAAAAGATACCAAAATATTTTGTATAATGATTATTTTAGGCTGAAGACATTTGAGATTCAACAGATAAACATACACACACACACACACACATACACACACACACACACACACACACACACACACACACACAAAGCCCTCTGGGAGCTTCCCTTATTTGACTAAAAGCAGTAACTTCTGGGAAATAAGCCTGCCATAAATTCCTCTGCAGGGTGGATCTACTCCCAGAAGAAAGAACAAAAATAAAACCTAACCCAATTCCCTTCTCCAGGGGATTGTTATGACCCTGAAGAAGATGGAAAGACTACCCATACCTGTATAGACAAACATTATCACAAACTTTCTCCTCTCCCATCTAGTTTTCTAAAACCCACTGGCCTTTCTTAAAGAAACCTATTTGTTCTTCCCATAAGAAGCCTTTTCTCTCCCCTCCCCCTCTTCTACGAAATTAGGTATATGATTCTTTAAGGCCAACCAGTTAAGGAGGCATCTACCTCCTTTGATGGTTCCCACAGTGCACATGAAATAAACATTTTCTCCGGCTCATCTGTTGCTTACCAGTGTAATTCGCAGGACCCAGGTACTGAACATAAGAGGGTAGAGGAAAAGGGTTTTTTTTTCCCTCCCCTACAGCAAAAAAGCAAATTTGTTGGCTCAGCCAACTGCAAGTAAAGGAAAGGTGAAAAGTGAGCTGGGCCTCGGCGGCAACCACAACCAGGGATGGAACACTACTTTCTCCACCTCTCATTTCTGCTTCTCTCAGGGTACCGGTCACTTTCTCCCCCTATGGGAAAAGTCCACACAGCCGGTGGGGACATGACCACCAGCCAGCTCAGGCTCATACTTCACAGGTTTGCCACCTGAGAGAGCCTGAGACCCTCTTCATCAAGGTGAAGGTCAGAAATCCCCAGGACTGGCCAAGCTTGGGCAACACGCCTGCCTCCGGCCAATCACTGGGTTGAGGAAGCAGACTGGTAAGAAACTGGGGGCTCCCAATGAACCATGTATTGAAAAGCAATATTTCTGAGAAAAGAGTGCCACTCTAGGCAGACAGAACAGTCCTTCCAAACAGCATTGTGAAGACCTCAGAAACACAGGCCACCTACATGGCTCCCTCGGCATCCTGAACCCCCATCTCTTGGGTACCCTGAATCCCTGGATTTCTCCCCTAACACTGGTTTCACAGGAGTGGGTGGGGAGGGGCAGAATCCTGCCCTGGATCCCAGCCAGTCATCTGGAGCCTTTTTTAGCTTGTCTGTGCTCCTCTCCCAGAGGGCTAGACCCTTCTCCATTCTACGTTGCTTTATTCAGACAACTTGTGGGACAATGTTGGCCAGCGTCTGAGACACCCATGTCTCTACCACATCGCTCCTAAGTTTTACCCCAACTCTGCACTCCCTCGACTCAGTGTTGTTTGTCTTAAAAACCCAGACCCCAAATGAAACTGTGCCACGCCCCTCTTTGGAATGGATCTCAGATTAGGAGATTATCAATTAATAGTAATAAGAAGGGGCAAAGACCAGCCCTCGTTTCCCCAGCCCCTGCCCACCGCCAGCCCTGTCTTCATCTCCCCCTTCTGCTGAGCCCCACTCTGCGCTGTTACCCGTAAAGGTGTCTCTGCACTTGTACAGACTCTGTGCCACGCCCTGCAAAGCTTTAGGGAGATAAATTTAGACATAAAACAGGAAGTAATTCTCTATGTCACTGGAGAAGTTATTGTCTCAAGATATTTTAAAGCTAGAGTTGGGGGGAGCAGTTCTCAAACTGCTGTGGATTGGAATCACCTGGAGGGCTGGTTCAGCCACATCTTCCTGGGCTCACGCCCAGAGTTTTTTTCAGTAGGTTTGGTGGGGGGGGGGCTGAGAATTTGCATTTCCGAAAAGCTGATGCAGTTGGGCCAGGGCCCTCACTTTAACAACTACTACTGTAGAGGCTTAAGAAGAGACAGAAAACCTCTCTACGCCACAGAGCTCTCATCTGAAATTGAAGGTGTTGGCCTAAGTCAACTGAGGTGCTCTTTAGGGCTGACTTTCCATGAATATCGTGTTGAACAGGTGACCACATACATACTTGTTCAAGCTATTCTCATTATCATGAAATAATTATTGATTATCTTTATTACGATGCCATAAAAATTTCCAGGAGCTTCAGTGCTCTGATCTATATACAGCAAAGCCTCAGTAACTTAAATTTGTTAGAGTCACTCAGTGAAAAGCTTAGAGAATATTTTAAATAAATGCCCTTTTACTCATAATTTCAACTAGCCTCCTACAAAAAATGTTTCAAAGAAAAGTTTTCATTGACGTAGCTTTACAGAACAAATGAATGATTAGCATGTAAGGATTAGCAAATAACTAATGTTTAAAGGCCTTAAGTATGATTTAAACTGTTGCTTGGCTAAACATGCACCTTCTCCCCTTTCCCTCAACCAATAAATATTACTTGCATTTTAATTTAATACGGTGTCCATTCTCCTGAAACAGCATTGTTTGTTCTCGACATCTAATTTGAGCATATAACTAATATGTTACAATTTAAACCTTCAGTCATTTAAATATTGCCCCTCTGCCCCCCAACAAATAATCTTATTTATATGTTAATTTGCTTAACTAGAAGTAGTCCAGGATACTGGAAGAGCTGTGATCACCATCCAGGGCTAGTCTTTGATCACATGCTCTCCTCTGAGACCTCATGCCCTTCCACTCAGAACCGTAATGTTGAAAGGGGCTTACAAAGCATCTAGTCCATACCCTCAATCTGAGCCACCAAATATGTCCTCAGGGTACCACACCTAGGAAGTCCCAAGCTCTGATGCACAGCCCAAGCTGCCAGGAGTTTTGAATCAATTCTTGGTACATAACACCATGTGCACAGTCAGATCCCTCCATCAGTGACCCCCAAGAAACTGAGAACAGGTCACCCTTGGAAGCACGGAGCAAAGCCAGCACTAGTGTATTTTCACCTTTCCACCTGAGCGTGCTCACCTACAAAGGCTAATACTGTCATTCAACTGGGAAGAGTCATAGGTGTCACATTTTTTAAAAAGTAAAATTATATCAGTATTATCCAGGAAATAATCATGCCTTCACTGCTCAGACTCCTTGCACTCTCTGAGTCTACCATCCCTAATCCTAGAAGTTTACTTCTCTTCATTCGTGGCCCATCTCTAGGGCTTTTGATAAAAGTCTCTGGAAAACTTCTAAACTGTACACACCAATATAGAAATCCTAAGGTCCAAAATCTTGCTTTGCCACTTTTTCATGTTTATAAAATTTCTCTCCTCAGCTAGATCATAGGCTTCTAGAAAACACAGGTTCTATTTTATATTTTGTGTCCCTTGTCTGCTGTGTCTGAATGGGCAGCCAGGATCTGGAACCCCAAGTCTCCTTGCCAATGTCTGCTTGTTTCCCAAGGGGCATATATATAGAAGAAGGACATGTTATATAGGGGACACTGCCTGCAATGTGTTCTCATTATAACTGGGTAAGTCATCAGCCAAAATCCTCATGGTGGGACTCCACCTTGATGGAATGGCATAGACTAATGGGGAACCACTACTTTACCTCAAGGCTTAGAGCAGAGCTGGCCTCATCTGCTCTCTCCATACTTCCTGTCTTCCGGGGGCCGCCCTGATCTCACATTGCTTTTCAGCTGCGTGTCTAAATCCACCCCACCCGGTCTAGTTGGCCTTGCTTCCAAGGACTGAGAGCTGGAGTAGGGCAATCACAAACAAGATGGCAGGATGCAACAGGACCTAATAAGCAGACTGAGCCAGTATTTATACAGAAGAACAGAAATACAAATACCAAGGAAGATAAAAGTGATGAAAGATTGGCTGAAGGTAAGTCAGGATCAATCAAGGGATGATGCATGTCCACCATCTAGATGACCCTTTAAAGGTAAACTAGCTCATTTTTCAGGCACCAGCACCATGGTTCCCCCCCCGCTTTTTTTGGCTGAACCACACAACATGTGGGATCTTAGTTCCCCCAACCAGGGATTGAACCCGCGCCCCTTGCATTGGAAGCACAAAGTCTTAACCACTGGACCGTCAGGGAAGTCCCAGAGCTATGGTCCCTTGATCGAGATACTCTTAACGGCCCTGGCTCTTTGGAATCCTGGCTGGACATGTCAGTTCTGAGCCCCTCTTGGGGAAGGAGTGGAATAAGTGGGGACTAGGGATGGTGAGGGAGCAGTGCCCATGTTAGAAGCTGGGAGGAGCTGGATGCCAGAAGAATAAAGAGCCTTTCTCCCTTAGGAATGAGCCTAATAGGTAGATCTTCACTCCTTTCTCCTGGACCCTCTACTGGTCTGCTTTGCTTCTCCCACTTTTTTTTTTTTTTGCGGTACACGGGCCTCTCACTGCCGTGGCCTCTCCCGTTGCGGAGCACAGGCTCCGGACGCGCAGGCTCAGCGGCCATGGCTCACGGGCCCAGCCACTCCGCGGCATCTGGGATCTTCCCGGACCGGGGTACGAACCCGTGTCCCCTGCATCAGCAGGCGGACTCTCAACCACTGCACCACCAGGGAAGCCCACTTCTCCCACTTTTAACATTCTGACTGTAAAGGGAAAGAGAATCAAGTAGCCTTGGAGAAGTTGAGCCTCTGACTCTCATCAGTAGTTCCTTTCCCACTATGCCCTTGGTTTCATCATTGACATACAAGGAAGTGCTTGCTCTCCAAAGGTGGAATGAAAGGCAGAGATCCTGGGCTCTCCCTAGAGCAGTGGTTCTCACCTTGGTTACATATTAGAATCAGATGGGAAACTAAGAAAAAATTCTCAGTAACCAGACAGCATTCCCGAGCCAATTAAATAAGAATCTTGGGTGTGAGACTCAGACACCAATGTATCTTAAAACTCCCCAAATGAGTCTAATATATAGTCAAGGCTGAGCACCACCACCCTGGAGATTAAGCATCCCTTCTGAAACCTGGTTGTACCTTAGAATCACTTCAGGGACTTTTAAAACTACTATTAAAAAAAAGAAAGAAAGGGCTTCCCTGGTGGTGCAGTGGTTGAGAGTCCGCCTGCCGATGCAGGGGACACGGGTACGTGCCCCGGTCCGGGAAGATCCCACATGCCGCGGAGCGGCTGGGCGCGTGAGCCATGGCTGCTGAGCCTGCCGTCCGGAGCCCGTGCTCTGCAACGAGAGAGGCCACAACAGTGAGAGGCCCGCGTACCGTAAAAAATAAATAAATAAAAAATAAAATAAATTTAAAAAAATAAAAAAAAGAAAGAAAAACTAAAGACACCCCAGACCAATTAAGATCAGATCTCTGGGGATTGTGAGCCAGGTATCAGTATGTTTTTAAGGTTTCTCAGGTTTTAAGGTTCCTTTGTGTGTATGTGGTAAACCAGATACAACATAAAGTTTACCATTTTAACCATTTTTAAATATATAATTCAGTGGCATTAAGTACATTCCCAATGTTGTGCAACCATCACCACTATCCATTTCCAGAACTTTTTCATCATCCCGAACAGAAACTTTGTGTCCATTAAACAATGACTCCTTATTTCCCCTAGCCCCCCAGCCCCACCCTATTCTACTTTCTGTCTCTATGAATTTGCCCATTCTAGGTACCTTATATAAACGGAATCATACAATATTTGTCCTTCTGTTTCTGGTGTATTTCACTAAGCATATGCTTTCCAGGTTGTAGCATGCGTCAGAATTTCCTTCCTTTTTAAGGCTGCATAATATTCCATTGTGTGTATGTAGCACGTTTTGCTTTTCCATTCATCTGTTACTGGACATTTGGGCTGTTTCCACCTTTTGGTTACTGTGAATAATGCTGCTACAAATATTGATGTACAGGCACCTGTTTGAGTTGCTGCTTGCAATTCTTTTGGGTATATTCCAGAGTGGGATTGCCGGATCATATGATAATTCTATGTTTAACTTTTTGAGGAACTGGGCTACCCTCGTGTGATTCTTATGTGCAGTCAAGGATGAGGAACACTGGCGAGGCCAGCATCCCTGTTACATCCTAAGAGAGTACAGATTGGTGGTTGGTAAATATTATTGGATTAATTTCTTCATAAATTGCATCGTAGCCCAATGCAGTTGTTAGTGTCACAAAGTCAAAAGGCTGTTGGAGGCTTCCCTGGTGGCGCAGTGGTTGAGAGTCCGCCTGCCGATGCAGGGGACACGGGTTCGTGCCCCAGTCCGGGAGGATCCCACATGCCGCGAAGCGGCTGGGCCCGTGAGCCATGGCAGCTGAGCCTGCGCGTCCGGAGCCTGTGCTCCGCAACGGGAGAGGCCGCGACAGTGAGAGGCCCGCATACCGCAAAAAAAAAAAAAAAAAGACTGTTGGGTGGCTTAACGTAGTTAGCACCCTTTTGAAAACCCCAACAAAGTGTCTCACGGCCATGAGAAATATCACGTCAACTGCAGTTCCTGCCTTCAGTTGAAATGTGTCCCCAGTGATTTGCTACTGCTGATCATTTAAGTATCAGAGTTTCTGATCTGCTTTGTAGATAATAAATGATTGGCATTTTAGATAGTAAATTAGACCTGATTCAAGACTTCTCCTATCGTAATGTTGTATCTATCATGATACCTGGTATTATTCCTCAGATACGTTTTCTTGAATAGGAAGGGGAAAGTGGCAATGTATACAGGAGTGTGCTGTACACGGGAATGTCTTCCATCTCATAAAGCGCTGCTAAACTAGCCACTGACAGCCTCATGGGAAATCCCTTGTATGTGAGGAGGTTTTTGTTTTGTTTTTTCTCTTGCTGCTCCACACGGTACTTTCTCCTCCACGTTTTCAGCCTTCCTTCTTGCTGCCAACAGAGTACTCACCACTCCCTTTCTTTGCCATAAGCAGAGATTGGATTTAGTCAACCCTTTGACTAAGGTATCTTGCAACTCCGAGAGATAGAAGTTGTAGAAAACTGATACTAATGCAAATAATTCTTGATTATAAATAGATAACTTCTGTCCGGGGAGGTTCAATGGATTTCCCTCCTCCACTGTGGAAGAAGTTGTTTTGCATCTATTAAGCTAATTCATCTCAGCTCCCTGCTGGGCTTACATATTTATCTCACTTTTGGATTTTCCTTTGAAGTGGTCACAACACCTTTCTGGTTCCCTCATTCACTAACGTGTTAAATAAAACCTTTGCCTTGTATTCACTGTACATTCGTTGAGAGTCATGATTTTAACTTTCTTTTTGAAAAACCATCTTATCCAAAATCTGAAACACCAAAAACACCAAGTGTTGGCCAGGTTGTGGGCAACAGGAACTCTCATTCATTGATGGTGGGAATGCAGGACACAGACACTGTGGGAAAGAGTTTGGGGTTCTTACAAAACTAAGCATACTCTTACCCTATGATCTAGCAATCACCCTCCTTGGTATTTACTCAGAGGAGCTGAAAACGTATGTCCACACAAAACCTACACACAGATCTTTACAGCAGCTTTATTCACAGTTGCCAAAACTTAGACACAACCCAGATGTCCTTCAGTAGGTGAATGGCTAAACAAACTGTGGTACACCCAGACAATAGAATATTATTTAGCACTAAAAAGAAATGAGCTATCAAGCTATGAAAAGACATGGAGGAATCTTAGATGCATATTATTAAGTGAAAGAAGCCAATCTGAAAAGGCTGTATGATTCCACTTATATCACTTTCTGAAAAGGGTCAAAATATGGAGACGGTAAAAAGACCAGTGATTGAAAAGGGTTGGGAGGGAGCAGAGATGAATAGGCAGAGTACAGAGGATTTTTAGGACAGTGAAAATACTCTGTATGATACCTTAATGGTGGATACATATCATTATACATTTGTCTAAACCCACAGAACGTACAACACCAGGATGAACCCTAATGTAAATTATGGACTTAAGGTGATTATTATGTATCCGTATAGGTTCATCAGTTGTAACAAATGTACCACTCTGGTGGTGGATATTGATAATGGGGGAGGCTGTAAGTAGGTGAGAGCAGAGGGTACATGAGATATCTCTGTACCTTCCTCTCAATTTTGCTGTGAACCTAAAACAACTCTAGAAAAAATACAGGCTTAATAAAAACAAAACTAAATGAAAATCATCCCTTAACAGTATTTGGCACAGAGCCTGGCACAAGGTAGGAATCCAATTAATATTTGTGAATGAATGAGACAAGTAAATGTAATCTCTGCCATGGATGATTCATCATGAAGGAAGGGTATGGAATATTAATGCAATGCTTAGCTGTTATTCCCAAGTTGAAATTGAAATGGGAAAATCCCCCCAATCCTCTGAGAGATGGCGGCAAGAAGGGGCAGCAAGGAAAGTGGAGAACCTTGTGTCAGAAAGTGGCTTGCGTGGACTCAACACAGAGGCTGAGTTGGAGGTCACAAAGGGTGATGACATTGGAATAAGGTGGGAGACAAGGAATGTCATTTAAGTCACAGGACTCCTGTTTCCTTTCCCTCTTTTGTATACAGATCCCAGGATCTCTGGGTGTTCTCCTGCACTGGGCCTTTGAAAATCTGTCCAGATATAAAATAATGGCATTCTGGCATTTTTGGTTAGAGTACCAACTCTAGTCAAAACACGTAAAGGAAAAAAAAGCTATGGGTCAGATTCCAGATGTGTGTTTTAAAGATGACATCAATGGATTTCTATAGAATGAAACCACAGGCTTCCTGCAAATTGTCTGGATTCACAAAGCCCTATGTCACTTTCAACTAAGGAGGAAGAACTCCCAAGTATATTATCCGTAGACATGCATGAACTTTCAAGGGGCATTTAAAAGTCAGATCTCCACTCTGTTTTTCTCTTATCTTTATAGAAATGTAATGGCTGATATAGAAAAGGTACGTGAGTTACTGTTTATTTATTTTTTTATTATTTTAATTTTACTGGAGCATAGTTGATTTACAATGTTGAATTACTGTTTATTATGTTTTTCCAAAATTAACCTGGCAACTTTGAGAGTACTAATAAACTCTGCATCTGCTTCTCCCAGACACTTTCTAAATTATCTCTCATTTAATTCTCGTAACAATCATTTAAAACAGGTACTATCATCTTCTACTCTTTACAGATGTGGAAACTGCAGGTGAGAGGTTAACTTGCCTAAAGTCACACCATTAATGCCTGGCAGCATCAAGATTCAAATTCAGGGCTAACTCTAAAGGTCACATTCTTTCTACTGTACCATTAGCCCCCATAAGATAAACACAGGAGTGAAATTACATTAAAAGATATTAACATTTGATTGGGAGGAGAAAAAGACCAGTCATAAAACGTAATGTTAGTCCAAGGTAGAGGCTGGAGGGTGACAGGTGAGGTGAATGCATAGGATATAAAATTGCTAGGTGAAAAACAGGGCCCTGACTCGAGTGAAATGAGGGAGGCACTTGTCTTGAGGCAGAGAGGAGAAGCAGGGGAGGGGGTGGGAGGGCTCTGACATCATCATTACCCAGCTGAGCTGTACTGGCTAAGACGCACCTGGTCAAATTGGGAAGGATACTCACAGGGTAATGAATGAGCAGGCGCACAAGCAAAAACTTGTGTATATACACTTAGAAAAGAGTCCCTTGAATCTCAATTTTAACAGACTAGAAGACTAGACTAATAAGGACCAGACCAATAAAGACCAGAAGACTTGATTTCCATGCTTGGTACCTGAAGGTAATAGACTAATATTTGTTCACTGACTGAGGACAAAAGCAGAAGTCACTAGAAGCAATTGGAAAAGGTTTACCACGGTCAAACCGGGTATGAAACAAGCATTTGCACTTGTAAGAATAATGCTGATAAGTTGGCATTTATTATCTACTACTTGCTAAGCAGAGCTAAGTGATTTACATACATCAACTCCTTTAATTCTGGTAACGACTCTATATATACTATATTTTCAGTCCCATTTTAATAGATGAGGCAGAGAATTAAGTAACTTATTCAAAGTCATAAAACTAGAACCCAGCAGATCTTCCTGGATCCAAAGTTTGTGCACTTAGCCATTATACCGCATTCTGAACTTTGAACTTACACTGGATTAAAAAAAATCACTGGATAGTGACTAACTGTGCTAGAATGTGGTGGAAGCTGTGTGGAGCTACCACTCTGAAAAAAGGTAGTGAGAATTTGGGTGTCCAAATTATTGCTACAGAAAATCCTGCTGTCCCGTGTGATGAAAAAGTTAATGCCACCAGAAACTGGGCCAGGAAACCTGTCTGGGGGCTACCTGGCTAGTCACACTTTATAAGTTACTTGCTCGCTTTTGTCCCAAACTATCCTCTAGTTTTCAATGGGGCAATGGCCTCGAATATCGCTAAGAGTGGGAGAGTGAGCTCAGGTGCGTCTGCATTTGTTATTTCATCTATTCTGCGTCCTTCCAGGGAAGGGCAACCTCTATAAAGCTGTCTGCTCTGATTTATGAAGATTCTGGATGGCAGTCTGACTCGGAGGAACCCAGGTGATTCCTGCTAAAAACAATCATTTCCAAGATCGAATTAGGTTTAAATACACCATAGCCCAGTTTTGTTGTTATTGTTGAAGTCTAGGCACAGATTTCAGGCAATTTCCATTGAGTATCTGGATCTCTAGCACCACTTCCCTTAGCAATGCCATACACATCTAATCCTAAAACGAGGAAGCCTCCGCTGAGGCTGCCCAACGCGGGTGCTGGTGGCGTCGCCGGGCACACGCAAGCCACTGAGTCAGCAGAGCGCGCCTCTGGAGGAGCGGACCCGCGGGCGATGGAAAGCCACGTGCTCCCCTCCTTGGCGTGAGGCAATCCTCCTCCCACAGCCTCGGGAAGCCCCGACGCCACAGGCTTCCTCGCCATAGTGGTGCCGCCCGACCGTAGTTCCTCCACCGCTTCCTCCTCCAGCTGCCACCATTCGACCCTTCCTGCTCAGCAACGACTCCACCTCCCACCCGGGTTTGAAGCGCGCGCCTCGCCGCGGCCCAGAAGAGGCGGCGCGAAGGGCGGGGGGAGGTGCGCGGCCGCGCGCACGCGCGCAGTGGGCAACCCCGCCCCCGGAGCCGCTAGCGCGGCCAGCCGGACCGACTCACCCAGGCAAACCTGGCTCTGCGGGGCGAGAAGCGGAGCTTCCTCCTCCGAGCACGGTGCAGCGCCGTCCAATTAGTCCTTCCGCCCCTGCCTCCGCGGCGCCGCGACGAGCGAGGGGGCGAGCGGAAAGTGCGCGATGCGGCCGGCGGGAGCAGCGGCTGTCGCGGGGTCGCCGGCGCGGGACATGTCGCTGTGCGGGGAGCTGCTGCAGGC
>NW_020174135.1:15471866-15479584 GCF_003031525.2 Neophocaena asiaeorientalis asiaeorientalis | reverse complement strand
CAGGGGGCGCGGGAGAGGGAGGGCGGACGCGGCGATGGGTGAGGTTGGAAAACAGCGGGGCCACTTGAGATGGTGCAGGGGCCGCTGGCGGTAAGGAGCGCGGAGGGAAGGAGGTGGGAGAACTTCAGTAACCTTCCAGACAGAGAGCCTGAACCCAGGAAAGTCCTGGGAATGCAGAGATTCGAGGTTGGACTCCGGCAGTGCACATCCTTTTCCTACCCTCCTTCCCTTTAGCTGAAAGAGAGAAATCGAGGTTGATCAAGGAGAATATAAAGAAAGCTATCTGGAGACCATTACGTTAGGGCGGTAATTCCAAAAGATTAAAATACACAGACCTAGAAGACCTAAAGGAGGTTAGGAAGGGGACGTGCAGGTAGATAATGAAGGTGAAGGGTTTGAGGTGCAGGAATTCATGAAGGTTTTAATGGAGATGTAGAGGGAGAAGGATAGTGGGAAAGAAAGAAACTAAACTCACCGTCTTCCTCCATCAAACCAACTTGCCAGGTTTTCTTCCTGATTTCACCATGAACATTAAACCATTTTCCTATTACCAGGCTTGGAACTGGGCTTAAGACTCTCAGGACTCCTTTACACTCTTACGAATTAATGAGAACCCCAGAGAGTTTTGGGGTTTTATTTATTTATTTATTTATCTATTTATTTATTTTTGGCTATGTTGGGTCTTCGTTGCTGCACGCGGGCTTTCTCTAGTTGCGGCGAGCTGGGGCTACTCTTCGTTGTGGTGCGTGAGCTTCTCATTGTGGAGCACGGGCTCTAGGCACGCAGGCTTCAGTAGTTGTGGCGGGAGGGCGTCAGTAGTTGTGGCGCAAGGGCTCTAGAGCGCAGACTCAGTAGTTGTGGCGCATGGGCTTAGTTGTTCCGCAGCATGTGGGGTCTTCCTGGACCAGGGCTCGAACCTGTGTCCCCTGCATAGGCAGGCGGATTCTTAACCACTGCGCTGCCAGGGAAACCGCCCCCCCCACCCCCGCCTGCCCGAGAGTTTTTAACGTGGGTTCTATATGTTACATACATACAACATATACTGATATTTACCGTATTAGAAATTAAAATTAACAATTTTTTAATATTTAAAGAGAATAATTCATTACATGTTAACAGAAATGACGTGTTTTTGTGGAAGAACAACCTTTTCCAAAACAAAAAATTTAGTTAGAAAAGTGGCATTGTTTTACATTTTGAAAATCTCTTTAATGTCTTGGCTTAATCCCAGAGAACCGGCATCTTTTATGTCCTTCTGCACTCAGTCTGTTGCACTGTTCACAGGTCAGGTAACACTGGATATGCCAATGTCCATTCTTGAGAGAATGAATGAAAAAAATAAATAACATCTTAGTATTATTATGAAAACTCATTTTGACCTTGGGCATCCTGTGAAAAGGGTTTCAGGAACTGCAGTAGGGCTTCCCAGACTACACTTAGAACCACTGCTCTAGATCACTGTTACGGTTTGGGTCTGCCTTTGAACCCCTTAGCAGTTTTTTTAACTTCTCATATAACCAAACTTTGTCTTGTATAATTATTTGTACATGTCTTTATAAACTCCTCGAGAACAAGAAGATTTAAGATCCTATGTGTTATGCATAGAACCTATCTTAGACACTCTATAAATAATTTTGAATTGAGAGGGGAACCATTCATTCAAAATTAAGTTTTTTGAGTGCCTGATTTTTGCAAATGTTTCAGAAGATAAAACGATGTCAGATATTTAGCTCCTACTTATAAGGGCTTATGCAGTAATAGACTGTTATTCTGAGACAATCACAAATAATATGTTAGATGCTATGTTGGGTGTGAATAATCACAGTGGGGTTTTATCATTTATTAATCAATATATATAACAGACAATGTATTAAGTATTTAATTCTCACCACAACCTTGAGTTTCAAAGAGTTTGAGGTTAAACCAGAATAATAATGATTTGGGATTATTTGGCTGTTCAGTGGAGTAATGATGTGAGGATGGAATCAAGAAGTGGTAAATTTGCAAAGTTGAGCAGATGGCATACTTTTTTCTTTCTTTCTTTCTTTTTTTATTTTTAATTTTTTGCTACTCTGCACAGCACGTGGGGTCTTAGTTCCCCAACCAGGGGTTGAACCCATGTTCCCTGCATTGGAAGCACAGAGTCTTAACCACTGGACTGCCAGGGAAGTACACCCTTTTTTTTTTTTTTTTTTCTGTTCTAGGAAGAATACATTGTGCTTTTGGCTGTGCAAAGAAAATCCAAGATACATACTATTATTCTACATCCATAGATTTCTGAATTTCTAGACTTAAAATAACATAAACAGTTGTCTTCTTTGTGGGCAGGGGGTGGGGTCAGATTACCAGATCTGTGATTGGTTAATTTGTGAAATTAACTACTACTCTAGTTAGGGAAGGCTCTGGCCTTTCCTGAAGAAGGTTCTCCTGAAGTGAGCACTCCTATTTGGCCATGAAGGAGGGAGAACATCAGTAAGGCCCTGCCACTGAAGAGGCATGGCTGATGGAATCTAAAAGTAGTGGATACCTGACATCAGGTGTTCAGTTTTCCTCCCTAAGCCTTCAGTTAAGTTTTGTTAAAGGCTATAGAATGGTATTAGCTTTGTTTGAGGAACTAATGGAAAAATTTGAGACCACTTCTCTGGTGAAGGTAGTATGGAAAGAGGGCAGTTGCCCAGCAAGAGGAGACAAGCAACAAAGGGCATGAAGTTGTGGAAGCTGGGGATTTCAGGGTGGGACGTTTACTGGAGACAGATGAGTTTGGCCAGCCTTCCAGGATGGTGAAGGTTAGCTCAGAGTAGGTTAGTTGTGCTGGGCAAAGTGGAGGCCACCCTGAAGGTTGGATAACTGGAGAACATTAAGCTCACATACCTGTTGAGATCAGAAGAATTAAACTGACCTAACAAAAGGTTAGCCCTGGGAACTGGGAGGCTGGGGAGTGACAACTGAGGGGGCAAGGTAAGCTGGCGGTGCTTTTTCTATTTAAGACTAAAACAGTGATTTTAAAACGATTTCATACCGATGGCAAAAGAGCATCTACAATAGTAAAAGGTCCAAAAGGCATTTTTCTCTAGTGTCAAACACAGGAATTATAGTGAATCTAGTCCAAATGGATGACAGTTCCCACGAGGATGTGCAGTGCTTTCTGCAGAGTCGCTGGATTCACAGCCCTAAAATCCCAGAAGGTTGCCTATTCTGTTTCTTTTCACTTTTTTTCCTCACTCTATACAACTTTCCTCAGACTAGGTAAGAATTTAATAAATAAGCCACAGGAGTTTCTTCTGAACTGCCCCATCAGGGATAAGGAGTGTTTCCAGATGGTTATTGGTGATTCAGGATAAATCCTTACATATAGTTTAGTTTCCCAAAACATGAACATGTGGGAGTGCCCTAAACAAACTCAGCCCTAGTTCCATTCCAGACTGCCTGAATATTGAGTGGCCTTTGCTGTCAGTGTAGATAAGCACAGGTTCTGAGTGTCTTGCCCAAGCAGTGTGAATTCTGCGGAGGCTTGGAACGTTCAAGCCCCAAAGATGGCAGAACTTTCAGGAGGCTCTAACAGTGTGTAAATTCCATGAAGGAGGGAGCTTAGAGATGGGGCTTTGGGACCAGGGAAAACAGTCAGCCACTGCATACTTGCTGTGTAGAAGGTGCTCTTTTAGCTACGGAATCCTGCCCTCGAGCACTTTATGATAGGAAGGTTTCCTCCTGTCCCTATCTCTTCAGTCTCTACCTCTTCATCTTTGGATTTTTGGAATGCCCTAGAGCTTAGGTGTTGTATCTCTTTGTCTAGACTTCTTCACCTCATCCCCACCTTGGTGTTATCCTTAAGTCCTCCTAGCTTCAGCCCATGTCTTTGCTTTGAACTCCTGGATTCATTCATGTAGATCTCCTCTTGAATGACTAATAGACATCCTAAATGCAACACGTCCAAAACTTAACACGTCTTCCGCCATAACCTCTTTCTCTTGCAGTCTTCTGCATCTCAGTGAAGGGCAACTACATCTGTCCAGGTGCTGAGGCCAGAAACTTGAGAGTCATTCCTGACTCCACTTTTATATACCACATCCACTGCATCAGCAAATCCCTTCTGCCATACCTCCAGTATGTGTCTAGAATCCTACGTCCACTGCGACCACCCTGGTCCAGGCCACCATTATCTCTCACCTGCATTGTTCCAATGGCCGCCTAACTTCTCCGCCTCCTGCTTCGCTCCCATCCCAGTCTATTCTCAATATAGCAGTAAGAATCTTTTAAAACATTAAATCAGGTCTTATCCTCCCTGTGTTCAAAATCCTCCCATTGTTTCTCCATCTCAGAGTAAAAACACCAGTTAGCTACCAGTGAGCTCTTGGAACTGATATCCTGTTAGTGTCTCCCTCCCTCTCTCAGCTGTAGTCACACATGCTTTCTTGCCCTTCCTTGAAGACAGTAGGGCCTTTGGACTTGCCGTTTGCTCAACCTGAGGTGTTTTCCACGGATGACCCACGAGACAGGCTCCTTTACCTCTTCAGGTGTTTGCTTAAAAGTCACCTTCTCACAGAGAATGACAAATATCATATGATATTGCTTATATGTAGAATCTAAAAGAATGATACAAATGAAGTTATTTACAAAACAGAAATAGACTCACAGATGTAGAAAACAGACTTATGGTTACCAAAGGGGAAAGGAGGGAGCGATAAATTAGGAATTTGGGACTAAAATATACACACTACTGTATATAAAATAGTTAACCAACAAGGGCCTAGTATATAGCGGAGGGAACTATACTCAATACCTTGTAATAACCTATAATGGAGGAGAATGTAAAAAAGGAATATATTTGTATATTTATGTATAATTGAATCACTTTGCTATACATTTGAAACTAGCACAGCATTGTAAATCAACTCTATTTCAATAAAAATTTTAAAAATAAACAACATTGATTACATTTTTTTTAAAAAGGTCACCTTCTCAGTGAGGTCTTCTCTGATCACACTACTTAAAATCACCCTCTACGTCTGCTCCAGCCTTACCTATCCCTCTGCTTTGCTTTGTTTTTCTCCAAAGCACTTAGGACAGTTGGATGGATGGATGCACAGATCTCTGTGTGTGTATACATATCTGTCCCTCTCCTGTAGAAAAATCTAGGAGGATGGGCGATTTTGTTTGCAGCTAGAAAAATACCTAGAAAAAATGGTTGTCCTATTTTAGGTGATTAATAAGTAGTTGTTGAATTAATGAATAAGGATTCTGAAGTGTAAATGTACCAAGAGAAACAAAAGAATCTAAAAGCAGTGCCATGGTTTGTACCCTAAAAGGTGTATAATATCAATATGTTCTATTTGATTATACATTTTTAAAAGATAAATGTAGGGTTATTTTTAAAGCAAAGTCTATTTGTTTCAGTAAGAAAGCAGTCTTTTTAATTAAATCAGAAATTTCAAATTAGAGCTGGTAGAAACCACTTCAAAGCACAGCCTGACAGGAATGTAACTAAAAAAGGAAAGAAAGAAAAGTTGAGTATGTATAAACATCATCTTAGCTGAAAGCCGGTGCCCATGTGGAAAATCAGTAAAAGGAAAGAAGAGAGAGCACCTTGTTTTTCTCCAGTGCCTCTTGTACTGGAAGAGAAGTCGTTGTCTATTTCAATTTGATCTTTGTTCATTTGGTGGGGGGAAAGTAAAATTGTTTTTAGTTTTCTCCATATTAATATAAAGATTAAAGCACCGTTTGGTTGCATTTGACAAGATGGCATCTTAATTTCATGTATCAGATCTTGATAACCTTTCTGAATCATAAAAAAAATAGCATACAGCATCCTTGTTTTTATAAATTTCATATTTAATAATTATTTGAAAAATGGGTAATCCTTATATTGTGTCTAATACCGGTTCCTTGGGTATTCCAGAGACGAGTAAAAGAAAATTTTATAAAATACTGTAGCAGCACCTTCAGCTTTTGTTTTTGCTACCATCGCAATCACCATTATTTCATAAAAGAAAGGACACTTTGACACTTTTAAAAATAGGAAAGATAATCTTAGAGTAAAAGGCAGTCTTATTGTCCTTACTTTATCAATTTGCCATGGACTTCAGATTGTGTTGCCAGAGTATACAGCCCAGAATTGGGAACGGTTGATCTGTAATATGATTATTGACATTTAACAAGGATAGACTATTGAATATACAAATTTAGCTAGAATACCTAGAAAAGAATACCTAGTGACTGGAGGCTTTGGAGGACACTATCTGGTTACCAAAACAGTAATTACTCAAAAACAATTTTTTAACAAATTTATTTATTTATTTTTGGCTGCATTGGGTCTTTGTTGCGGTGCGCAGGGGCTACTCTTCTTTGCGGTGCGCGGGCTTCTCATTGTGGTGGCTTCTCGTTGCGGAGCGTGGGCTCTAGGCGTGTGGGCTTCAGTAGTTAAATGGTACAGAAAGATCTAAAATAATCAGTTAATATCCTTTTCTCTCACAACCTAGAAAATCTGGTGTCTTCCAAATCATCAGGTGTATGAATAATTTGCAAAGCGAAGTCAAACTTGGAGTCCCTTCATCTGAAAATTATTCTCAGGACTTTTGGAATGTGTTGATTCTGTGATGTATTACCTCTGTTACAGAGGAAAGCCATGCAGTCTTACTCTTCTTAAAGAAAACCTAATTACAAAAGCAACACGCACGCTCTGCTCAGAGACAGCAAGTCCAGGCACCACCTTGTACTCCGTGGATCTGGCCCTAGTTACGGGCAGAGTCCCCGGTATCATCCAGAGTCATGGGCGGCAGGAGCTCAGCCGAGCCCTTCCTGATGCCTCGGATCCTCCTGGCCAGCGGCACATCCTTCGGGAACAGTGTGACACGGCCGGCATGTAAGGAGAGGAGATAGGCATCCTCAAAGAGACGAACTAGAAACGCTTCTGCTGCCTCTTGTAGGGCCAGCAGGGCCTGGGTTTCCCAATTGAAGTCCACACCACGAGTGAATTTAACACGTATTTCTCTTGCCAGGCAGCAGAAGGGGTTCTTCCTTTAACAACAGGTGTGCGCTCTTCTGAAGAGTTCGGATCTCCTTCAGAACCCGATGTGGGAGCCGGGCTCGCGGGGCGCCTCCTTGGGGCTTCGGGCTTGCGGATCTGGCGGCGCGGGCCCATGGTTGGCGCTCAGGGTTGCGGACCGCGGCTCCTTCTCGGCCTTACGGGTCCAGAGGCAGAGGCTGGCGTCCAGGGTCAAAAACAGTTTTTAAGGAAAAGCTAAAACAGTTTTAGAAATAAGCGAAATTAGCCTTAGTCTCCTTTTAATATTCCCATATTTTTATTGCATAATAAGAGCTGGCTTTTATTGAGTGCTTCTTATTTGGTGCAGACTGCGCTAAGTACTTTTTACGTGGATTGTCTAATTTAATTCTAACAGTACTGTGAGATAGAATATTAGTATTGAAGTTATTTTGGTTGAGTCCATTTTCTTCATGAAATAACCTACTTTATCACAGAATTATAAATCTTGGGTGACCATGATATAAATGCTGTGGCAGCCTTTTACTAAAACTGATCAAAATGAATGCGGACTAACAATATTTTAAGTCGTATGAAAGCTTGCTAACTAATCTTGGCTCTGCCACAGCTGTGGTACCATTATGTTTGACCCCTTCCATCCAGGCTTCCAGGCATTTCAGTTATAAATAATTCATATGGGCAAGAAATTTTAGGTATTGAGGGAGTTTAAAATATATAT